>NW_024080655.1:940060-1036093 GCF_003009895.1 Hyaena hyaena
TTATTCCTAGGAGAGAGAGAGAGAGACAGCATGAGCAGGGGAGGGTCAGAGAGAGAGGGAGATACAGAATCTGAAGCAGGCTCCAGGCTCTGAGCTGGCAGTCAGCACAGAGCCTGACACGAGGCTCAAACCCACGAACCGCAAGATCATGACCTAAGCGAAAGTCGGACGCTTAACTGACTAAGCCACCCAGGCGCCGCAACAAGCAGATGTTCTAAGTGGCTTCCTTTGTGACTTTATCCCCAAGAGGGAGCCATCTGGTAACTTGCTTTTTATCACCTTTCTAATAGCTGCTCTACCTCCTCAAGGGCTGATGGAAAATCATCTGCTTAACTGTTACAGAAAGCCTGCTGACCTAGGAACCAGGCCCTCTCTTATTCTTTCATCTTCGACTCTACGTTTAAGGCCTGGAACTCCTCCATTTTTTGGCTGCTTCTTTACAAAGCTACAGTTCATCTCGCAAAGTTTCTACCAGCAACATGGAGCCTGTGTGATCCTTGTGATGCCAGAGTCTCACTGCTTAAAACTGGGCTGAGACCCTTGCCCAACTGCTGCCCTGAAACACCTCCAGTGGCTCCACTATTGCATCAGGCCTTTCAGTTCTTCCCGAATTTCAGTGGACTTCTGGTGCAAGTGCTTGGTGATGGCATCTAAGAGCTGGCTCTTATTTTTCTTTTTTAAATATATATTTTGTTTAATTTTTTTAATGTTTATTTATTTTTGAGAGAGAGCGAGAGAGCAGGGGAGAGGCACAGAGGGAGGGAGACAGATGATCCGAAGTGGGTTCTGCACTGACGGCAGAGAGCCTGATGCAGGGCTCGAACTCATGAACGAGACCATGACCCCAGCCGAAGTTGGACGCTTAACCAACTGAGCCACCCAGGTTCTGCGGGAGCTCGTTCTCACCCTCTCATTCTGCTTACTCAGTGGTTTGCAGCTCTTCTGGATGTTTCTTCTGATGGGAGCATCTGCAGCTTCTACCTGCCCATTCTCTTGTCTCAGGGTGATGATTTCTCTACCAACATACTTGGAACCTCCTTAACGAAGAAGTCTGGAAACATAGACTTTTTTGGACTTACCAGGTAATAGGTCCTAGAAGTGGTTCGAGTTTAGGAGGGGGGTCACTGCTGAGCTGCAGAGTATACATTAGCTTAGCCGTGGAGGGCGTTCTAAGGAGGCCATAATGGGGATGCCCCAAGTGCTTGCTGCTCCTGCCTGCCGCTCTGTTTGCTTGGTCCAAAGGATACTACGGGTACCATAATTTCCATAGCCATTTCCCTATTGATGGATAGGGAACCCAACCAGGTAGGTCTTTTTTTTTTTTTTTAATGTTTATTTATTTTTGAGAGAGAGAGAGAGACAGACAGAGCAGGAGCTGGGGAGGGGCAGAGAGAGGGAGACAAAGAATCCAAAGCAGGCTCCAGGGTCTGAGCTGTCAGCACAGAGCCTGACACGGGGCTCGAACTCACAAACCATCAGATCATGACCTGAGTTGAAATTGGATGCTTAATCGACTGAGCCACCCAGGTGCCCCCCTTTTTTTAACCAATAACAAATACAGTCAGTTCCATGAGGGCAGAGACCTTATCTATTTTAATCATGGCTCTAACCCAGTGACATAGTTGGCATTCAGTAAATACCAGTTGGCTGAATCAAAGAATGCTGCAGAAAACGCACTTGTGTATGCTTTGCCCACTAACATTTCTGAAGGAAACATTCCTAGAAATAGAACAGATATTGTAATTTTTTTTATTTTTAAAATATTTTTATTTATTTTTGAAAGAGAGAGAGAGAGAGAGCGCGCGCATGCACACAAGCAGGGGAGGGACAGAGATAGAGGGAGACACAGAATCTGAAGCAGGCTCCAGGCTCTGAGCTGTCAGCACAGAGCACGACGCGGGGCTCGAACCCACGAACCTCGAGATCATGACCTGAGCCAGAGTGGGTCACTTAACTGTCTGAGCCACCCAGGTGCCCCTATTGTATTTCTATTTAAAGGATATGTGCATATATTTTTTAAAGATTTTCAAAAATTTTTTCAAGTTTATTTATTTATTTTGAGAGAGAGAGAGCGAGAGAGAGAGCAGGGGAAGGCAGAGAGAGAGAGAGGGAGAGAGAGAGAATCCCAAGCAGGCTCTGCACTGTCAGTACAGAGCCTAATGCGAGGCTCAAACTCAGGAACCATGAGATCATGACCTGAGCTGAAATGGAGTCGGCCGCTTTACTGAATGAGCCACCCAGGCTCCCCAATGTGTGCATCTTTTTACAAGGGTCACAGGAAATGTTTTCCAGTTTTGTTGAGTATAATTGACATACACCACACAACACATATTTAACATATACACTTCAGGGGTGACTGGCTGATTCAGTTGGTGGAGAATGTGACTTGATCTGGGGGTTGTGAGTTCAAGCACCATGCTGGATAGTTACTTAAAAAATAAAACCTTTTTTTTTTTTAAATGAAGTGTATACATTTATTTATTTATTTATTTACTTACTTATTTTTGAGAGACAGAGCATGAGCAGGGGAAAGGCAGAGAAAGGAGACACAGAATCTGAAGCAGGCTCCAGGCTCTGAGCTGTCAGCACAGAGCCCAACGTGGGGCTTGAACCCACGAACCTTGAGATCATGACCTGAGCCGAAGTGGGCTGCTTAACCGACTGAGCCACCCAGGTGCCCCTTAAATGAAGTGTATACTTTAATACGTTTTGGTATATGTATGTACTTGTGAAACCATCACCACAATGAGGATAATGGAATGTATCCCTGACCTCCCCAAAGTGTTCCCATGCCCCTTCTTCCCAGACCTCTTTACTCCCTCACCCTATTCCTTGGCAACCACCAATCTGCTATAGATTAATTAGCATTTTCAAGAATTTTATAGAAATAGGGGTGCCTGGGTGGCTCTGTCGGTTGGGAGGTAGACTCTTGATTTTGGCTCAGGTCATGATTTCACAGTTTGTAAGACAGAGCCCCCCATGGGCCTCTGTGCTGACAGAGCAGAGCCTGCTTGTGATTCTCTCTCTTCCTCTCTCTCTGCCCCCTCCCACTCGCACTCTTTGTCTCAAAATAAATATATAAACATTAAAGAAAAGAATTTTATATAAATAGATGTGAATGTTTTTAATTTTAATGATTATCGTTAAATTATCCTCCAATATGGTTGTGTGTGTATATACCAAGAGTGCCTATTTCTCACAACGGCATCAATCCTTTATTTTTATTTATTTATTTATTTATTTATTTATTTATTTATTTATTTATTTAGAGAGGGAGACGCACACAAGCAGGGGAGGAACTGGGGGAAAACGGGGAAGCAGAATCCTAAGCAGGCTGCCAGAGCAGAGCAAGATCAAGACCTGAGCTGAGACCAAGCGTTGGATGCTTAACTAACCGAGCCACACCCAGGCGCCCTCCATCAATCTTTTAAATTTAATTATTTAATTTATTTCCCATTCTGACAGGAAAAACCCACATTATTTTAATTTAATTAATTAATTAAAAAAAATTTTTTTTGAGAGAGAGTGGAGCTCAATGCAGGGCTCTGTCTCATGGCCATAAGATCATGACCTAAGCCGAAATCAAGAGTCAGACACTTGACTGATTGAGCCGTCCAGGTGCCCCTGTTGTTTTTTTAAATATTTATTATTTATTTTTGAGAGAGAGAGAGAGGAACAGAGCACAAGTAGGGGAGGGTTAGGGAGAGAGGGAGACACAGAATACAAAGCAGGGTTAAGGCTCAGAGCTGTCAGCACAGAGCCTGACGTGGGGTTCAAATTCATGAACCATGAGATCATGACCTGAACTGAAGTCAGATGCTTAATTGACTGAGCCACTCAGGCGCCCCCAGGTTCTCCTGTTTTAATTTTAATATCTTTAATAATTTGTTAAGGTTGAACATTTTTTGTTCATTGGCCATTCGCATTCTTTCTATGAATTGCATGTTTATTTCTTTTGTCCATTTGTCCAATTGGTTGTTGTTATTCTCCTGGCCATATAAAATGCACAAATTCTGAGTGCATGGTGTGAAAAACTTCACATATCTGTATATCCATGAGACCACTATTCAGACTAAAATATAGCACATTCTAGGCATGCCTTGGTGGCTCAGTTGGTTAAGCATCCAACTTTGGCTTAGGTCATGATCTCACAGTTGGTGAGTTCAAGCCCCACATTGGGCTCTGTGCTGACAGCTTAGAGCCTGGAGCCTGCTTTGGATTCTGTGTCTCCCTCGCTCTCTGCTCCTCCGCAGCTTGTCTCTCTCTCTCTCTCTCAGAAATAAATAAACATTAAAAAAATTTAAGATGTAACACATTCCAATATGCCAGAAAGTTCCCTTACATTCCTTTCAGTCCATAGGCAATTCCCTCTTCCCCCGAAAGCTTACCTCTATTCTGACATTTCTTATTATTTTTGCCTGTTCTCGAACTTAAATTAAAGAGAGTTGTACAATACATGTGTGTGTTTTTTTTTCTGACTTGTTTTGTTCAATAGTATGCCTGTGCGATTCATCCATGTTGTTACGTGTATTAGCAGTTTGTTCCTTGTCATTGCTATATAAATAGTCCATTATAAGTATATTCCACAATTTATTTATCTATCATTTTCAGTTTGGGTTATTAACTTTTGGGGGTTTATTATTAATAATAGTGCTATAAACCATTATTTTGGTTTTTAAAAAAACATTCATTTCTGTTGGGAATAGAATTACTGAATCATAGGGTATAAGTCCATTTAGCTGTTTGGGTTTAAGAGTCAAACGGTCTTCCAAAGTGATTGTATTAGTTTTCATTCCTGCAAACAACATATGAGAGTTCAAAAAAAGAAAGCTTCTGGTAACCTGGCTGGCTTAGTTAGTGGACCCTGTGACTCTTAATCTCAGGGTCCTGAGTTCAAGTTCCACTTTGGGCATGGAGCCTGCTTTAAGAAGGAAGGGAAGGAAGGAAGGAAGGAAGGAAGGAAGGAAGGAAGGAAGGAAGGAAGGAAGGAAGGAAGGAAGGAAGAAAGGGGCACCTGAGTGGCTCAGTCAGTTAAGCGTCAACTTCAGCTCAGGTCATGATCTTGAGGTTTGTGGGTTCAAGCCCCATGGGTTCTGTGCTGACAGCTCAGAGCCAGGAAGCCTGCTTTAGATTGATTCTGTGTCGCCCTCTCTCTGCCCCTGCCCCACTTGTGCTCTGTCTCCCTCAAAACTAAACATTAAAAATTATTTTAAAAAATATTTTATGTTTTATTTATATACTTTTTAAAGTTTATTTACTTAGAGAGAGAGAGAGACAGAGGGAGAGAGAGGGAGAGAGAGAATGAGTGGGGGAGGGGTAGAGAGAGAGAAAGGATCCCAAGCATGCTGTCAGCACAGAGCCCAACACTTGGCTAGAACTCACAAATCGTGAGATTAGTACCAAAGCTGAAATCTAGAGTCAGTGGCTGAACCAACTGAGTCTTTCTTTCTTTCTCTCTTTCTTTCGTCCTTCCTTCCTTCCTTTTCAAATTTTTTTCAAATTTTGTTAACATACAGTGCAGTATTGGTTTCAGGAGTAGGAATTCAGTGATTCATCACTTACATACAACACCCAGTGCTCATCACAACAAGTACCCTCTCCTTAGTACCCATCACCCATCTAGCCCATTTCCCACCCACCTGCCTCCTCTGTCAGCCCATAGTGTGTGGGAGAGAGAGAATCTAAAGGAAGTTCCATGCCCATCTTGGAGTCCCTGGAGCTTGATCTCATGACCGTGAGATCATGACCTGAGCCGAAATTAAGAGTCAGATGCTCCACCAATTGAGCCACCCAGGTGTCTGTATTTTTTATTCATTCATTCATTACTATTTTTTTAATTTTTATTTAAAAATTTTTTTCTCTTTTAAAAAAAATTTTTTTAAACATTTATTTTTGAAAGACAGAGACAGATTATGAGCAGGGGAGGGGCAGAGAGAGAGGGACACACAGAATTAGAAGCAGGCTCCAGGCTCTGAGCTGTCAGCACAGAGCCCCGACGCAGGGCTCGAACCCACGAACTGTGAGATCATGACCTGAGCCAAAGTCGGGCGCTCAATCGACTGAGCCACCCAGGTGCCCCCCCCCAAATTTTTTTTACATTTATTTATTTTTGAGAGAGAGACAGAGCACAAGTGGGGGAGGGGCAGAGAGAGAAGGAGACACAGAATCCAAAGTAGGCTCCAGTCTCTGAGCAGTCAGCACAGAGCCTGATGCGCGGCTCGAACTCACAAACTCTGAGATCATGACCTAAGCCAAAGTTGGACACTTATCTAACTGAGCCACCCAGGCGCCCCTGATTCATTTATTTTTAAACAAATGTTAATCAATTTGAAAGTCAAAAAATGAAATAGGAGTGCCTGATTGGCTCAGTCGGTGGAGCCCGTGAGTCTTGATCTTAGGGTTTGAGCCCCTCAATGGATGTAGAAATTGCTTAAAAATAAAATCTTTAAAATAGAACTATCCTACAACCCAGCAATTGCCCTACTAGGTATTTATCCAAAGGATACAAAAATGCTGATATGAAGGGGCACATGCACCCCAATGTTTATACAGCGATATCAACAGTAGCTAAATTATGGAAAGAGCCCAAACATCCATTGACTGATGAATGGATAAAGAAGATGATGGTACACACACACACACACACACACACACACACACACAGAGGAATATTAGTGATGAAAAAGAATGAAGCCTTGCCATTTGCAACAACATGGATTGAACTAGAGGATATTTATTATGCTAAGTGAAATAAGTCAGTCATAGACAAATATACAATTTCACTCATATATGGAATTTAAGAAACACAAGAGATGAGCATAGAGGAAAGGAAGGAAAAATTAGATAAAAAACAGAGAGGGAGGCAAACCATAAGAGACTCTTAAATACAGATAACAGACTGGGAGTTGCTGAAGGGGTGTTGGATGGGGGGATGGGTCAATGGGTGATGGGCATTAAGGAGAGTATTTGTTGGGATGAGCACTGGGTGTTATATGGAAGTGATGAATCACTGGGTTCTACTCCTGAAACCAATACTACACTGTATGTTAATGAACTTGAATTTAAATTTTAAAAAAAATAAAGAAAAGAGGATATGGGAGAGATATATGCACTTTCATGTTTATTGCAGCATTATTCACAGTAGCCAAGATATGGAAATAACTTAAGTGCCCATCAATGGATGAATGGATAAGGATGTGGCATAAGGAGCACCCCTCTATTTGCTAGATGGAATGATGCTGGATTTGTGAATCATTTAATAAAACGAAGATCTTAAAAACAATAGATCTTAAAAAAATAAAATAAACTCTTTAAATAAAAAAGGAAGGTTTTCATACTTGTTTGCATCTCAAGCTTTTTGTATTTGGACAGTCTTGTATTTTGTCTGTGCTGTGAAGCCCTTTGAAGTTATAAGAGACTACGTGTGGTTGTTTTTAAGTTTATTCATTTAAGTAATCTCTACCTCCAATGTGGGACTAGAACTCATACCCTGAGATCAATAGTCCCATGCTCTTCCAATTGAACCAGCCAGGCACCCCCTATTTTTTTTTCATGTAATTGTCACGCGCCCCCCCCCCCCCCCACGTTAGGCTGATAGGATGTGGCCTTCCTTGGTAACTAGATGCAAGAGTTATGCTAGTACCTTGCAATGAGTGGTACTTCCTCTGTGCCAATGGGAGTAAGTCAAGATAAAATAGGGAAAAGTTTCTGGTTGCCTTTCACAAAATACTTATTGAAACAAACAAACAAAACCCTAGAGAGATAAGAGAATAAGAAAATGAGTGTGATCCCTACTTTGATTTAACTTATGGGCAGGTTCTAGGAAGCTTCTGAAGGCTAAACAATTTTTTTTCATATCCAGTAACTAGATACACTTATTCATGAATTCAACAGTATTTATTGATGGGGAAGGGAAATTGGATGTAGACAGTCAAAAGGTACAAACTTTTAGTTAGAAGGTAAATAAGTACTACTGATGTAATGTACAATAGAATGACCATAGTTAACACTGTGATATGGTATATGGGAAAGTTAAAAGAGTTGATCCTAGGAATTCTCATCGCAAGGAAGAAAACTTTTTAAAAAAATCTATTGGAGTTGATGGGTATTAACTAAACTTATTATGGTAACAATTTCACAATGTATGTATGTCAAATTAAGAACCAATATTTATTGAGCACCATTATTCCAGGCCCTGAGGATACAAAACAGACAGAATCCCTATCCCTGTAGAATCTACCTTCTGGGGGCACCTGGGTGGCTTAGTCGGTTAAGCGTCCAACTTTCGCTTAGGTCATGATCTCGCGGTTCATGGGTTCGAGCCCCGCTTCGGGCTCTGTGCTGACTGCCAGCTCAGAACCTGGAGCCTGTTTCAGAGTCTGTGACTCCCTCTCTCTCTGACCCTCCCCTGCTCACGCTGTCCCTTTCTCTCTCTCTCTCTCTCCTAGAAATAAATAAAAAACATTAAAAAAAAAAGAATCTACCTTCTGGTTGGGGAAGATTACAAATAAAATAAGTAAAATATGAAGTATAAAATATGTCAGGTGGTGATTAGTGCTTTGGATAAAGAGAAAGCAGTAAAATGAGATTGGAAGAATGGGTGTATGTGTGTGTAATTTTATTTTATTTTTACTGTCTTCTGTTTGTGTTTGTGTGTACGTGTGTAATTTTTTTTTTCTTTTAAGTCAGCCTCATGTCCAGTGTGGAGCCCAACACTGGGCTTGAACTCATGACCCTGAGATCAAGACCTGAGCTGACAGTCAGTCAATGGACCGACTTTGGCTCAGGTTATGATCTCACAGTGCAGAACCTGTTTGAGAGTCTCTGTCTCTCTCTGTCTCCCTTTCTCTGCCCTCCCTGACTCAGGCTTTCTCTCTCTCTCTCAAAATTAAAAAAAAAAAAAAGATGAGCTGAGATCAAAGGTTGAATGCTTAATCAAAGGAACCACCCAGGTGCCCTGTATGTGTGTAATTTTTTAAAAATTTAATTTATTTTTCGGGGCGCCTGGGTGGCTCCGTCGGTTAAGCAACCGACTTCAGCTCAGGTCGTGATCTCACGGTTCGTGGGTTTGAGCCCCGCGTTGGGCTCTGTGCTGACAGCTCAGAGCCTGGAGCCTGTTTCAGGTTCTGTGTCTCCCTCTCTCTCTGACCCTCCCCTGCTCACGCTGTCTCTATCTCTCTCTCAAAAATAAATAAAAATTTATTTTTTTATTTTTAATTTTTTAAAATGTTTTATTTATTTCTGAGAGAGAGAGAGACAGACAGACAGACAGCATGAGCAGGGGAGGGCCAGAGAGAGAGGGAGACACAGAATCTGCAACAGGCTCCAGGCTCTGAGCTATCAGCACAAAGCCCGACGCGGGGCTCGAACCCACGAACCGCGAGATCACGACCTGAGCCGAAGTCGGATGCTCAACAGACTGAGCCACCCAGGCGCCCCTAATTTATATTTTTTAAGTTTATTTATTTATTATTTTGGGGAGAAAGAGAAAGAGAGAGAGAGAGAGAGAACACAAGCAGAGGAGGGACAGAGAGAGGGAGAGAGAGAATCTTCAGCAGCCTCCGGGCTCAGCACTCCCCGGCTCCATCTCACGACCATGAAATGATGACCTGAGCCAAAATCAAGCATGGGACGCCTAACTGATCTAGCCCCCCATGTGGCCCAAGGGCCATCAGTCTCTTAATAAGGACCCTTATGAGCTTCATGGCACTGCAGGGATTTTTGCAAAGTTGTGCGGTCACACAGCGGTTCATCCCTAACTCTGAAAGCTCGCAACACACTCAAATTCCGCACCTCAGCAAAGAAGGAAGAAGGCCTGGATCCTGTCGCTTGTCTGTTGGAACAGAAGCAGGTGTGTCGTGTGCCCAACGCTGGCCAAGCACCCTTCCATTCACTCATTCATTCATTCATCACATGTTTTATTAAGGGCATATTCAGTGGCAAGCTGAGGTCCTCGCCCACCAGGTCGACCAGAACTCCTGGGGGTCTGGCGCGCGGAGCCGAGAGCTTCAGATTCTTAGGCCGGGTCTCCCCACCCTTCCCTTCAGCAGAGCTCTGAGACAAAGAGATGCGCCCCGGCACTTCCCCGGGCTGAGGGTTCCGCCCGCAGCCCCGGGGGGCTTCGGCGCGGCTGCTTCTCCACTCCCCAGCCCGAGGGGGCGCTGCAGCGCCACGCGCTCGGCTCGCCCTTGCGCCGCGCTCCGCTCGGCTCCGCTCTGCGGGCGGCATCGCGGTGGTACGTTCCCTGTCACTGCCCTCCCCCTCCTCCTCTGCCTTCCCCGCCGGTGGTAGGTGCCGGAAGTGCCGCCATTTTGGGGTGTTCTGCTCTGGCGGCAGCGGCGGCGGCGGCGGGACGCGGAGGCTCCCCTGGGACTCGGCCTCAGCAGCGAGGCGGCGGCGGCTGCGGAGGCGCAGGCAGCAGCTGAGGCAGCGGCGGGCTCAGGTGCAGCCGCTGGTGAGTGCGGCGGCCACGGGTTAACGGGCCGCGGGTGGGAGGGAGGGAAAGGAGGCAGGAGGGAGGCGCCGCGGGGCGGGTCCGGTCCTGGCGGCCGCGGGTCACAGGGCCCTTCGGGCGCGGCCGCTCCTGGTTCCCCGCGCCCCGGGGCAGGTCGGCGATCTCTTCCCGCGTGTCGGGATCCTCCGCTCCCCGGGTCCGGCCGCGCTTGTCCGGCGCGTGCCCCCGCGCCCAGGGAGACCCGCCCTCTCCGTGGCCTTGTCCCCTCTCCCCCACGCCCTTTGCCTTCACCCTGCGGGCCCCGAGGGCTTCGTTCCCCGCCCAGGGATAGCTCCGTCCTTTTTTCCGCCCGCCGTGCCAGACCCAGGCTGTCTGCCCGGGACACCCCTTCCTTGCCCCTGTCGCCCCACGTGTTCTTGGTGCCCACCCCTGGGGAGGGCCAGGACCCCTGCTTTTGGGGGAGGCAGGCTGTCCTCCTTGAAAGCGTCGAGAGCCCCCGGTTCCCCGCCCCAGATCCGCTAGGGCCCTGGCTCGCCCTCCCCCCCACATCAGGTGCTCACCCAGTCGTGGCCTAGTAGCTGGGCTGGAATCTCGCACCCGGGGGCGCGGAGAGCACACCGAAGAGCCTTTTTTCTCTGGGGAGCTGGCTTTGGATTTAGAGCCGGTGGTGTCTTGGTCGCGGTCTTCGTGGCAGGCTGTTGTTTAAAAATTTAAGACTATTGCACAGGTTCTAAGGAGCTGCTTGTTGGCTCAGGCTCATCCTTCTAGGTGAGGGGAAGGTTGGTGAGATTTTGGTTGGAGCCAGTTTCAGCAAAATGGACTCTTCCCCCCCCCCCCCCCCCCCCCCCCCCCCGTCTCCAGCAGAGTTTTAATGCTGTACTTTTATTACCCTCGAGTAAAAAAGGCTGTGTAACAATTCTGAATAGCGGCAGTGTTTTATAATGTCTGCAGTGTAAGAGGTTACACATACTCAGCGAATCCTTTACAGGAACTTCATCTTTTTTAAAGGTCTTTCGCTGTCTTTGATTCTCTGTAGATTGGAGAGACTTTAACTGCATTCTTTCACATTTTCCACAAGTGTTGGGTCGGCTCTGTTCCTCAAGTGCGGCATCTCTTAGAGTGTCCTGCAAGTTCAGCTTCTCCTTAACGTGCTTGGTGAGGAAGAAGGCGTTTCCACTTAGAAGCACCCAGGGCTCTTTCTCCTTTAACATTAATGAGTCTACTCGGAAAATCATGAAGTTACCATAGCATGCATAAACTATTGCCAGAGCGCCCCCCCGCCCCCCCATGCCAGTTCTTATATTCTTCTAGCTTTACTTACAGTAAGTGGTTTCTGGTCATGAAATAGCCAAGATTGAAGCATTGCTTTGCTTTCAAAGCTGGAGCTTTCAGCTGTTGCTTTAACCAGGAAGTTTGTGGTTCCCCCACTGGTTTATTTCCTCTTGACTGTCCACCACCTGTTTCCATTAAGAATGGCTCCTGGCCCAGAGCATAGGTCTCAGCTTTTCTCCAATCATTCATTCTTGCCCATGGGGTTTTCTGGTTCTAAGATGGTATCTAGACTTAAAATCTCTTAACACATGGGGCTGTTGGAGATAAAATATCTTTTCCGACTCTTTTGCTTTTCCGATGAGGAAACTGAGGCCCCCCCCAAAGGTTAAGTGACTTACTTGGCCAAAGTTACATAGCGAGTATTCTTAAACTAGTCTCATCATAGGTTAAAAACAACAACAACAATAATATCATGAGCAATAATGCAAATTGCCCTTTAAGATGTGCCAGAATGGGAAGGTCCCTGGGCTGGAAGTTAAAAGGCCCAGGAAACCTTGCTTTTCTTTAGTTGCTTAGCTGTATAGCCTTGACCAAGTCACTTATCTGTCTTGAGCCTCAGTTTTTTCTCATCTGCAAAATGGAGGAGATAGTGCCCCTCTCCTAGGGGGCTAATTGAGTTTCAGTGCAGTAACGTGTGAAAGTGCCTGTGGTGTAAGAGACAGTGAGACTTTGAGCCAGAATGGTTATTTTTCTAAAGATTTCCACATAATTTTTTTATTACAGAAGCTACAGATTCATTATAAAAAATACAGAAAAGCAAGAAATGAAGAAACTCACCCTTAGTCCCATCACTCGGAGGTGATTAGTCGTTGGTCTTTATTTTGTCTTTTTTATGTACTAGAGAAATGTTTATTATCTTACCGGAATAAGTTTATCCTACTCACAGTTTTGTGATGTGTTTTTAAGATTTAATAATATATGATAGTTATGGTTTAACAAACACATTTTAGGTGGTGCTGTGAATTTAATATCTCCAGCACACATGAGGCCAGTGGATACCCAGCACAAGCACAGAAAAGTTGCTCTTTTAAACATATACTGGGCTGAACAAAGAGATGGAAAGGAAGGGCAGAGACCTAACATCTGTTGTCTGGCTACTGTGTAAAAGAAATAGTATTTTGTTTTTTTTTTTAAGTTTGTTTGTTTTGAGAGAGAGGGAGGCGCGCATGCATGCACTGGGGAGGGACAGGGAGAGAGCCCCACACCAATCGTGAGATCATGACTTGAGCCTAAATCGAGTCGGATACTTAACCAAATTGAGCCACCCAGGCACCCCCCATTTTTTTGTTTTTAAGTTTATTTATTTATTTTGAGAGAGAGAGAGAAGCCTAAGCAAGTTCTGTCTGCACTATCAGCGCAAAGGCTTGCGCGGAGCTTGAACCCACAAACTGCGAGATCATGATCTGAGCCGAAGTCGGCGCTTAACCGACTGAGCCACCCAGGTACCCCCAGTTTTGTTTTTTTTTTTTTTTAAATGAAGATTTGTTCTCTGCTGCTAAATGTTGAGGTGAGTCCTGAATTTTGTCCTCCTTCCTGTGACTACCACTGCAGCTTCTTTAATTTAATTTCCTGTGAGGCTGAACCTAATAAGGAAAATGGGGGAGGTTAGAAGGAGATGGTGGCATGTGATGGGAGAGAAGAGCTGTCACTTGGAAGCCCCAGTGAACAAGATGGAGGAAGTAGGAGCATAGTCTCCTCTCAAGGCTCAGGATACTTCCAACAAATTGCTCTCTTTAAAAACCATGGAATGAGGGGCGCCTGGGTGGCTTAGTCGGTTAAGCATCTGACTTTAGCTTAGGTCATGATCTCGCGGTTAGTGGGTTCGAGCCCCGCGTCGGGCCCTGTGCTGACTGCCAGCTCAGAGCCTGGAGCCTGTTTCAGTCTGTGACTCCCTCTCTCTCTGACCCTCCCCTGCTCACGCTGTCTCTCTCTCTGTCTCCTAGAAATAAATAAAACATTAAAAAAAAAATTAAAAAAAAAAAAAACCATGGAATGATAGGATTTGAGTGAGCTATTTCCTCAGCTTTTTTTTTTTTTTTTCAACAGCTTTATTGAGATATAAGTCACATACCATACAATCAGTGGTTTTGGTCTATTACATTATTTTTTTAAATTGTGGTAAAATATATATAACAAAAATTTGCCATTTTAGCCATTTTTTATGTTAGCATTTTTTTAATGTAAAAAAACACATAAAATTTACTACTTTAACTATATTTGAATGTGTAGTTCTGTGGCATTCAGTCCATTCCCATTGATGGGAAACATATCTCCAGAACTTTTTCATCTCAGATATCTGAAACTTTATACTGATTAAAAAACAACTCCCCTTTTCTTCCTCCCCTCAACCAATCTATTTTCTGTTTCTAAGAATTTGACTGCTTTTGGATACCTCATATAAGTGAAGTGTATTTAGCTTTTTGTGACTGGCTTATTTCATTTACCATAATATTTTTAAGGTTCATCCATGTTGTAGCTTGTGACAGGATGTCCTTCCTTTTAAACGCTAAGTAATACTGGGACACCTGGTGGCTCGTTCGGTAGAGCATGACTCTTGATATCTTGGTCATGGGTTTGAGCACCATGTTGGGTGTAGAGATTATTTTTTAATTTATTTTTTATTTTATTTTATTATTTTTTTAAACCTTTACTTATTATTGAGAGACGGAGACAGAGCATGAGCATGGGAGGGGCAGAGAGAAAGGGAGACAGAGAATCTAAAGCAGGCTTCAGGCTCTGAGCTGTCAGCACAGAGCCTGGTGCGGGGCTCGAACTCACAGACTGCAAGATCACAACCTGAGCTGAAGTCAGACAGACGCTTAACCAACTGAGCCACCCAGGTGCCTGAGATTACTTTTTTAAAAAGGCTGATTGATACTCTATTTTATGTATATACCTCATTTTGTCTGTTCATCTGTTGATGGGCATGCATTGTTTCCACCTTTGGACCATTGTGACTAGTGTTGCTATGAACATGAGTGTTGTGCACATATCTCTTTCAGACCCTTCTTTAAACGATCATAATACCGAGATAATAGCCAGAATTGGGATTGTTGGATCATATTGTAGTTCTATTTTCAATTTATTGAGGAACTTTCATACTGTTTTCCATAGTGATTGTACTATTTTACAATCCCACCAGTAGTTCACTAGGGTTCTAGTATCTCCACATCTTACCAACATTTGTTATTGTGTGTGTGTGTACGTGTTTGTCTAGTAGCCATCCTAAGGGAGTGTAAGGTGATATATTTTTTAAATTGAAGTGTAGTTGATGTACAATATTATAGTTTCACAGGTACAATATGGTGATTGGACATTTATATATATTTCATTGTGGTTTGACTTGCATTTCTCTGAGTAATGATGTTAATTGAACATCTTTTCAAATGCTTGTTGACCATTTATATATCCTCTTTGCAGAAATGCCTGTCCAAGTCTTTTGCTCATGTTTTAAGTCATATGATTTTTTTCATTAGCTCTAGTTGTTTATATATTGTGAATATTGATCTTTATCAGGAAGATGATTTACAAATACTTATGCCCATGTGTTTTTACTGTTGATTTTGTCTTTTGTTTGTGTTTGCTTTTGTGGCTTATGCTTTTGATGTCTTAGCCAAGAAGTCACTGCCAAGTCTAATGCCATGAAGTTTTTCCTTAATTTTTTTTTCTAGGAGTTTAATAGTTTTAGGTTGTTACAGTTTTAGGTTTTAGATTTAGGTCGTTTTAACTTTTCTTTATGAGTACAATTTTGTGGCATTGAGTACATTCACAGTGTTATTCAATCATCACCAGTATTTTTGAAATGTTTTCTTTTTTTTTTTTTTAATATTTATTTTTGAGACAGAGAGAGACAGAGCATGAGCAGGGAAAGGGCAGAGAGAGGGAGACACAGAATTGGAAGCAGGCTCCAGGCTCTGAGCTGTCAGCACAGAGCCCGAAGCGGGGCTCAAACCCATGAACTGTGAGATCATGACCTGAGCCGAAGTCGGACACTCAACCGACTGAGCCATTCAGGCGCCCCTGAAGTGTTTTCTTTATCCCAAATAAAAATTCGTAACCATTAAGCAGTAACTCCCCATTTCCTTATCCTCCTAGCTGCTGATAACCTTCAGTCTGCCTTCTGTCTCTATGAATTTGCATGTTTTAGGTATTTCACATAACTGGAATCCTAGAATATCTGCCCTTTTGTGTCTGGATTATTTCACTTAGCATGATATTTTCAAGGTTCCTTCATGTTGTAGCATGTATCGGGATGTCATTCCTTTTTTGTGACTGAAATCTTTTGCTTTTTGGAGGTCAGGGAGTTTTTTTTTCATCTTGGTATTTCCCTCTTTGGGAGCTCCATAAAGGCTATTGAATTGATTAGAATTCATGCTCTTTGTGTGGGCTGCCAGTTAACAGGGGATGTCTACTGACATGCACAAATCTCTTGAAAATTCAAACATGAGTGTGTGTAAAAGTGCATAATGGTAACCCAAATCGTAGTAAATAGTATCATTTATAATTTCTTGTTTAATTAGAATTTTCAATCTTTGAATGTACAGTGTTTTCAGAATAATCTATTTTGTACAGAAAAAGTGTCACATGAAGGGAACAAGAATAAAGAACAGGCACAAATTTTTGCCTTTGCTTTGTAACTATGTAGTGGTTTTATTAGAGGTGTGGACTGATCTCCAGGTATTCCATATTGTATAGAGATAAGTTTTTTTTTTTTATAAACATGGCATTTAATGACGTGGTTAGAATATATACCTAATACTTTTAGGGAAAGAACAGTTTGAAGGTAATCATAGACCTCCTGGTTTGTTTCGGTATGAACAGAGCTATTCAGGGTGAATATCTCATGCATGAAAGGCTTGCTTTTCTTTCTTTTTTTTTAATTAAAAATTTATTTGAATTTATTTTTGAGAGAGGGAAAGGGAGGGACAGAGCAAAAGAAGTAGACCCAGAATCCGAAGCAGGCTCTCGGCTCTGAGCTGTCAGCACAGAGCCCGATGTTTTTGCTTGAACCCACAAACTGCAAGATCATGATCTGAGCTGAAGTTGGAACCCAGCTGACTGAGTCACCCAGGTGCCCCCCTTTTTTTTAATAATTTTTTTAATGTTTATTTATTTATTTTTTTAAACAACAGCAACCTTTATTTATTTATTTATTTTATTTATTTTAATGTTTTATTTATTTCTAGGAGAGAGGGAGAGACAGTGTGAGCAGGGGAGAGCCAGAGAGAGAGGGAGACACAGAATCTGAAGCAGGCTCTAGGCTCTGAGCTGGCAGTCAGCACAGAGCCCGACGCGGGGCTCGAACCCACAAACCGAGAGATCATGACCTAAGCGAAAGTCGGACGCTTAACCGACTAAGCCACCCAGGGGCCCCTTAATGTTTATTTTTGAGAGAGAGACACAGTGTGGAGGAGGAACAAGAGAGAGAGGAAGACACAGCATCTAAACCAGGCTCTGAGCTGTAAGCACAGAGCTTGATGTGGGACTTGAACTCACAAATTGAGATCATGACCTGAACTGAAGTCAGACACATAACCGACTGAGCCACCTAGATGCCCCTAGAACAGTTTTTTTAAGTTTATTTATTTTGAGGGGAGCAGGGAGAGAGAAAATGAATCTGAAGCACACTTCATACTGTCAGCACAAAGCCCGACACGGGGCTTGAACTCACAAACTGGGAGATCATGACCTCAGCTCAAACCAAGATTCGGATGCTCCACTGACAGCCACTTACGCACCCCAAGGCTTTCTTTTTAAGATCAACTTCTACTTGCTTTTTTTTGGAGGTTCATAACTGATTTTGATATGCTTGCCTACTTTTCTTCTCTTTGCTTTTTGGACCTAGCCTCCCACTCCATTTTCCTCCTCTCCAGTAATAATGGGAATTTAATATTAATCTTTGGAGTATAGGATGAACTGGAATTTTTTTTTCAGTTAACTATTGTCCTAAAGAGATATTATGGCCCTCATAGTACTTAACACATGGGACTGTATTTAGTGCCAGGCAAGACATTCATACTTTTTCTTTTTAAAAATTTTTTAAATGTTTTATTTATTTCTGAGGCGGGGAAGAGAGAGAGAGAGAGAGAATGAGAAGGGGAGGGTCAGAAGAGAGGGAGATACAGAGTCTGAAACAGGCTCCAGGCTCTGAACTGGCAGTCAGCACAGAGCCCGACGTGGGGCTTGAACCCACGAACCGTGAGATCATGACCCGAGCCGAAGTCAGAGGCTCAACCAACTGAGCCACCCAGGCGCCCCCATTCATACTTTTTCTTAAAACAACATGAAACCATTCGTTTGTTAAAACTATTTCTTGATTCTTGGTTATTTTTTAATTTAAAAAGCTTATATGAATGAAGGTTTAATAAATGAAAGTTTAATGGGGTGCCTGGGTGCTTAGTCAGATGAGTGTCTGTCTTCAGCTCGGGTCATGATCTCACGGTCCGTGAGTTTGAGTCCTGCGTTGGGCTCTGTGCTGACAGCTCTGAGCCTGGAACCTGGTTCACATTCTTTGTCTCCCTTTATCTCTGTCCCTCCCCCGCTGGTGCTCGCGCTCCCTCCCTATCAAAAATAAAAGCATCAAAAAAAGTGAAGTTTAAGTATTTCAGAAATATAACTTGAACCAGAAATTAAATTCTATGTAGTGTTTCTGAATGGGACTTCTGACAAAGCGCAGGGTTGGTTGCTGTTAATATACTCCTGTATTTGCCTGCAAGCTCCTTCATAGAGGAGCTGAAATGGTCAAAGAGCAAGTGAAATAGAAACAAGAAGGTTGTTAAAGCCTGGAGAATCTCTTCCCATAATTGAGAGTTGATTCTTTGATTTGCTAGTTTTTAAAATGAAAACTTGTGGCTTGAAAGAATGATGTGATTTGAATGAGATTTATAAGCATAGCGTGTGAGGGTTAGGTGTGGCTGCTCCAGTCAATAAGCTTAAAAATCAGTACCATCACTATGTCACCTTTAACGTTTCTCGTCCCGTTTTCATTCATTCATTCATTTATTTTTATTAAGAAAACAATTTTTAATGTATTATTTTAGTTTTGAGAGACCGAGTGCGAGTGGGGGAGGGCCAGAGGGCCAGAGAGAGGGAGACATAGGATCTGAAGCAGTCAGATTCAGTGTCTGAGCTGTCAGCACAGAGCTTAATGCAGGTCCTTAAATTCATGGACTGCAATTTCATAACCTGAGCCGAAGTTGGATGCTTGACCAACTGAACCACCCAGGTGCCCCTAAATTTATTTTTAATTAAAAAATGTTTATTTTGAGAGAGAGTACGTGTGTGCAGGGGGAGGGGCAGAGAGAGAGGGAGAGAGAATCCCAAGCAGGCTCTGTGCTGTCAGTTCAGAGTCTAACATGGGGCTCTATCCCACAAATCATGAGATTGTGACCTCAGCCAAAATCAAGAGTCAGATGTGTCACCGACTAAGCCATCCAGGTGCCCCTGTTTTCTCTTCCTTAAAATGGAGACAGATACCAACTTGGAATGGTAATTTAAGAATTGAGATTACTAATGGTAGTCACTGAGCAGTGCCTGGTTAAGTGTTGATAATGTTATTTCCTTTTCTCATCTGTAAAAATGGGCATATACTTATGAGTCAGTAACCCAGTTTAGCCAAATCATCACAGTTAAAATGCCTGGCAGTGCCATAGCAAACAGGCATTAAGTAAGTTCATATTCATTTTGTTTCTTCTTTTGGGTTTATTTTGTTTCACTTTTTCCTTTGTAGTGGCTTAAAGGATAAGATTGTTTCCTTAAGTCTCAATTTGTGTATCAGAAATGTTGTGCTACACAGTGTATCCTTCTTCATAGAACCTTTTAGCTCATTGTTCTCAGTGGAATACTTGGGTAATGTGGTTTCCTAGATTCATCTTCACTGTCTGTATTTCACATGAGAGTCTGTTGATAGGACTCTTCTGTGTTCATAGAAAACTGAAAAATACAAATGAGTTTATGACTGGATTTGTAATAGGATCACCTGGGTCTCTTTCTAATTAGATAACTGGTTTTAGGTATGGAGGGAGAGAGAACAGGTTCTGATGCTTAGAGTTGTAATGTAGATGAAAGAGGTAATCATAATCAGTTTAGGTGTTTGCTTAATATAAACTGTGTTGTAGCAAGAATGCTTATCTGAACTTTGTAATTTGTTAGAGACAGTTTTTGTGATGAGTTCTTTGTTACTGTAACTTTGTCCTTGTCATGAAATTGGCTGTTAAAATGTCCTTAAAGTAGAGGTTTCCTTGTAGAATTAATCAGCAGAACTGTTCTGTAGTTTTTTTTTAAGGTTTATTTTTGAGAGAGAGAGAGAGAGAGAGAGCCAGTAGGGGAGGGGGAGAGACAGGGAGACATAGAATCTGAAGCAGGCTTTAGGCTCTGAGCTGTCTGCACAGATCCTGATGCAGGGCTCAAACTCACAGACCACGAGATCATGACCTGAGTTGAAGTTGGAGGCTTAACCGACTGAGCCACCCAGGTGCCCCTCGATAGTTATTTTTCAACCTTTGCTATGTTATGGAGGTAGTAAGCATGTATCTGTTTATTTAAATTTATTTGAATTACAGAACTATAACATTTTTCAAGAATGTTTTATACCTGTCCTAAAATTCATATTGACTTAATATATTCTTTCTGTTAAGGTAGTCTTTAATTCTTCTAAAAATTTTATCTCAGAGGCCAGAGGGATAAACATCAAAATTTAGGCATTGAGACATGGGTGTGTTTTCTTTTTCTTCATACTTAGCATTATTTAGAGCAAAAATTTTTTTAAAGTTAGCTCTGTGTCTGATGTGGGGCTTGAACTCACAATCCCAAAATCAAGAGTTACGTGCTCTACCAACTGAACCAGCCAGGTGCCCCTGGTGTTTTTTTTTTTTTAAACTTCATATGTTTGAGAGGCAGAGAGAGAAGGAGACAAAGAATCTTGAAGCAGACTCCAGGCTCTGAGCTGTCAGCACAGAGCCTGGCATGGGGCTTGAACTCACAGACCACAAGATCATGACCTGAGCCGAAGTCAGGCGCTTAATGGACTGAGCCACCCAGGTTCCCCTGCCCCTGATTGTTTAAAAATTTTTATACAGAGAACATGAATTTTATAAACATGAAAAGTAACATTAAAATTAGACTTTTTTCCCCCCCTTAAGGGATGAGTAAGCTTGGTTGGGGGAAACAGAGTACTGTGTAAGGCATTTCAGCATCTAAATTTTTTTTTTCTTTTTTCTTTCTAGGAGAGAGAGAGAGAGAGAGAGAGCGTGAGCAGGGGAGGGTCAGAGAGAGAGGGAGTCACAGACTGAAACAGGCTCCAGGCTCTGAGCTGGCAGTCAGCACAGAGCCCGACACGGGGCTCGAACCCAAGAACCGCGAGATCATGACCTAAGTGAAAGTCGGACGCTTAACCGACTAAGCCACCCAGACGCCCCGGCATTTCAGCATCTAAAATGTTAGAAAGCATTTTAGCTCTTAGAGCTTTGTGAAGTTCTGATGTGACCTCCTATCAGCTGACTTTCTCCCTATTTCACAGGAAGGGGACTCGCTTTCAGAACAGCTTTTGGATTCTAACATTTTGATTTCTTTTCCTACTTAGAAAATAATGGCAAGCAAATATAAAGAAAAATGTGAGTTCTGGTTTGGAGATTGCAGTGAGATCATATGGATCTCATTTAATTTTAATATGCCACTTTTGGGATATGTTCATAGGTGCAGAGTGTAGCTTTAGAAGGAACACCAACTTTCTGACCTCCATTGGCCTGCGGACTCTTTAAACAGCTGTGTTCAGCTTTGACAAAATGGAGTTGAATATTACTTTTTTCACTATGTCAAACTTCACTGAAACTTTATGTTCGAGTTGGGAAATGTCTTTAGTTTGGGGGTTATACAAAATGCAATTTTTTGGTTTCAAAGCTGTTTAATTTTATAGTGTTATACTTTTAATTTTGGAAGGTCAGTAGTTTCCATTTACATAACATTGCTACTCTTTAGCAAAAGAATCATTAAATTAGAAACTGTCACCACTTTCTCATTGTTCTTTTACCTTTTTGTTTCCTGTGAGATTGAAGCAAGCTCTTGCAGAGTCTGTGGGAATGTGTGATAATTTTGGTGATAGATAATGTGGGGTAACTAAGAGTCTACAGTGAGTAGACTTTTTTTTTTTTAACCCAATATTATTTGGATATCTGTTAAGTTTTTGCTAGTTTCTGTTTTGTACAGATAAATTACTGAGGGCTTTTACCAGTTTCTTTGTGCTTGTAGCTTTTATGTGTGTGGAAAACATTCCTCTCTTCTGCTCTAATTCCCTTCCCCCACACTACCATCACATAGTTTGGCTAATGTTTTTCTCCTGCATGACTTCTGTGTGATGCTGCCAACTTACCATACTAGATTGGGTGGGATAGTACTGGCAAGAAACACCTGTGTTGTCCTTTGGTTGCCTGCCTGCTTCTGAATGCAGCTGTCTAAACAAGAGTCTTAGGGGTCTGGGGAGTGAAAGGAAATCAGGGTGGTGGTGATGAGCAGCAACTTGACATTGTGTAACTGACATTATCAGTTGGCTCGTTATTACTGCCTGTTGAAGCAGTACTGTTTTGTGATCATATAGCCATTTTAAACCTTACAGCAGATTTTCAACAAGGATGTTTCCCTGGAGGCTCTTAATGTGGTAAAGGACTATTCCTTAGGTCTCTCTTAGAAGACTAGAACAAGAGGAGCGTGCATTGCATTTTTTGTCAGCCCTTCTCTGCTCATGGTTAAATTTCTATTTGTCATTTAGTACATAGCTAACCTTTCTTATGAAGCTTTTACTGTTCATTCCAATACTGTATTATAGGATATTATTTAGTGTTTTATTAGACTCATTTTTTTCATTTCAGCAAGATTTTAAGCTTTTTTGAGCATGGAGACTGCTTTATGGCTTAGTGTATTATATAACTTAAAAATATGTTTTTTATTTTTACTTTAAGCAAGCTCTAGGCCCAAGGTGGAGCTTGAACTTATAACCTGGAGATCAAGAGTCACATGTTCTATGGAGTAAGCCAGCCAGGCACCCCATATATTATATAACTTTTGAGGAGTCAGGCACACAGTCTCTATACTAATTATACTCTGTGACCTATTCCTTCTTGTAACAGCTTATTGGACCAGAGGTGGACACCTAACCCAGGCTGGGCAAATTAGTTTCTCCTGGGATTTGAGATTATAACCGAGATTCAAGTCTTTGGGGAATAAACCTATCACCTGAATTCAGAGAACTTGAAGCCTATAAAGCCACACTGCACAGTCAAGTTTAGGCTCGTACATCAGGAAGCAGTGAAGGCCAGTATGCAGGGAGGGATGATTAAGAAGATTCATCCTGGGGGCGCATGGGTGGCTTAGTCGGTTGAGCGTCCGACTTTCGCTTAGGTCATGATCTCGCGGTTCGTGGGTTCGGGCCCCGCGTCGGGCTCTGTGCTGACTGCCAGCTCGGAGCCTGGAGCCTGTTTCAGTCTGTGACTCCCTCTCTCTCTGACCCTCCCCTGCTCATGCTGTCTCTCTCTCTCTCTCCTAGAAATAAATAAAAATATTTAAAAAAAAAAAAAAAAAAGAAGATTCATCCTGAAAGAAGTATAGGTGAGAAATGCATCTCTGGAGAGAGAGGCAGCCATCACTTGCAGGATAAAAACCTGGGTGCTTAAAGCCTTTCCAGGTGTGACTGGGTTGTACTTTCTGCCTTTGAGTTCTTTGAAATATTCCACTATCCTTTCAGTTAATTCCATTTCGTGCTTAGGCTAGTTTGAAGGTTTCTCTTGATTACCGAAACCTTTGAGAAGAGTACAAGGTCTAATATTTCTTAAATATATTTGAATTTTAGAAGTCAGGCCCAGGATCATTGTTTTTTGGAAGATTGCCTGCTTTCCCCCCAGCAGGTAGGCTCGTTTGAGGTCTTGGCCCCTCTGTAGTATATACATTGCCCTGTGTTGTCACTTTTGTTGTGTAGAGAGTATTTCTCCTGGTGCTTTGCCAAATCAAGATTGAGGTTTTCTTTTTACATGTTTTTAATGATTGTTTAGTTTATCTAATGTTTAGTTTATTTGCTTAGATTGTTCTCAACATATGTGACCGATAATAGCAAAATAATAATTGTTATTTCAGATAGGAAACTTATGGTAGGCCACTAGTTTTCTAGTTAAGTAACACATTTTAGTTCTTGATTGTTTCCTCTTAAAGGAAAGTTGATGGACTTGAATGGAATACAATAATGTGAGTTGAGTGGCAGTTGAGACTTTAAACAAAGGGTAATGGTGAGTGGCTGTGTGCCCAGTTGATGGAGTCTGTCTGGTCTCGGCTCAGTTAGTAACTCCATGAATGATCTGTAATAGGAGCATCACAGTGGTGTTTTTCTCTTTGAGAAATGTTAATGAGGGAGAGAGGGAAGCTCTGAGAAGGATAGTTTAATGCTTCCAATATTTTTCTTCCATGTGATCATTTGCTATTTGTTAAGTTGAAAAGACTTTTTTTTTTCTGGAAACGTGTAAAATTTCCCTATAATATTGAGAAAGAATTAAAAAGAGACTAGACCCAGCTTTGAAACATGGATTTTCATACAACCAGGAAGGAATGGATTTGCAGGGTAGGAAAAACTGGAAGACATTCTTTCTTTCTTTTTTTTAAAATTTTTGTTTGTTTTATTTATTTTTGAGACCGAGAGAGGCAGAGCACGAGTGGGGGAGGGGCAGAGCCGGAGACACAGAATCTGAAACAGGCTCCAGGCTCTGAGCTGTCAGCACAGAACCCAATGTGGGGCTCAAACCCACGAACCATGAGATCATGACCTTAGCCGAAGTCGGATGCTTAACCGACTGAGCCACCCAGGCACCCCACAGAAGACATTATTTCACATTGGAGGCTGGCCTGATTGTTGTGAATATGTACATAACCAGTGTTACATTTTCATGGAGTGCACATATGATATTGAGCTGAATGCTCTGCATATGGGAAGTCTTACTGTCCATAGTGCTTAATGGTATTGGGCCCTTGCACAAAATAGAGACTCGATAGATATTTTTTAAATACTCCCATTTCTGGTTGAATGGCACTTTGATTTTATGTTTTGAGATAGTTCAGAGCTGAGGAATAGGAAGGGAATCTTTTAAAACGGAAATTCTAAGAATTTCTTGTTTTTTCAAATTATTGTCTTTTGAAATAATCAGTACTCTAAGGAATTTTCTGGGGGAAAAATTTTTGTAACCAGCCTTCCATTGAACGACATTAACATGGGGCTGCCTGAGTGATTCCATCTTGATTTTGTCTCAAGTCATGATTCCACAGTTCCTGGGATCAAGCCCTGAGTTAAGCTCTGTGCTGGTGACCTGGAGCCTGCTTGGGACTCTCTCTTTCCCTCTCTTTCTCAGCCCTTCCCACGTGCACGCTTTTTTGCTCTCAAAATAAACAAACTAAAAAAAATAAAGACAAGTTGGCTAAGATTTGTACTATAAAAGACTTTTTTGTGTACTTCTGTGATCTTGAAACCTCATATTGTATACTGCCTGGACAAAATCAGAAGGCTCCTAGACAACCCTGATTCTGGCTCTATTTTCTGTAGCTCCAGAGAATTAGCAAAGGAGAATCTGATACTGTTGGCAGTCTGTGCTCTCTTACTTTTCTGGGCCAAGACATGCATTTAAAAATAAAATCAAGGAGATTGTAAACCAGTAGTAAAAACGAATAAAGCACCCAGGAGTTTGCTGAGTTTGCTTCCTCTCATGTCCTGTGGTCTGAGACTTTTTTAAAGTCTTTAGGCTGGCATTAAACGAATGTGATAAGACTGTGCTCTGGGCTTGTCCTTCTGTATTTCCCCTTTAAGATTTATGGGAAATAATAATGGAAAGACACCATGTTTATTATATATTTATTGTTTTTATCATATACTATTTCTGTTTAATAGCCTCTTGATACATTTACAAGTGCAATAAAAAAAAAAAAGCCTGCAAACTTCTTACTGAAATCAAGTGCTATATTTATTTACTAATGTTCATTTGTCTGGTGTAACTTTCTTTTGGCCTTAGTAAGACCTAGACAAAGACTTCACTCTGTTCCAGGAAGCATGCAATTTAGAAAAATGTTTTCTTTTGAATTTTGGCTGCTCCAGCTTCTCCTGTGAACAAACCAGATCCACAGATCAGGTTTGTAAATGACCTGTTTTCTTTAAGGTATCTTCTAACAGAACAGGTCTCAGGGGAAACTGAGTGGCAACACATTTAGCTGGGAGTAGCAGTTCATCTCCCTGAACTACATCACCTTTGTCCACACAGCAATTTTGGAGGCAGTCTTAGAATTTAAATGTACATTTCTCTGTTCTGGTCCAGTTTGATTTATTTTATATTTTATTTTTATTATATTTTACATGTCTGACACGTTAGCAAAAAATTTTTTAATGTTTATTTTATTTTTGAGAGAGAGGGAGAGCATGCGA
The DNA here is from genome assembly GCF_003009895.1 of Hyaena hyaena. Taxonomy (NCBI): domain Eukaryota; kingdom Metazoa; phylum Chordata; class Mammalia; order Carnivora; family Hyaenidae; genus Hyaena; species Hyaena hyaena. Next base: position 966,286 of record NW_024080655.1, read on the forward strand.
GCAGGGGAGGAGCAGAGAGAGAGAGGGCGACAGAGAATCCCAAGCAGGCTCTGTACTGTTGTGCAGAGCCTTAGGTAGGGCTCGAATTCCTGAACTGTGAGATCATGGCCTTAGCTGAAACCAAGAGTGGGACGCTTAACCGATTGAGCCACCCAGGTGCCCCTGTATTTGTTTTTATGAATAGGGGAAAGATGAAGACTTGAATATATTTCATTCTTTTTCGAGAGAGAGTCTAAAACAGTATCTAATATTTCTTCAGTATTGTATACTATATGATAATATTTCTTGAAGGTAGCTTGCTGAAGAAAAATTGAATCAGGCTTTCTGAATTGCCAGATCCAGAACATCAAAAAATGCTTTGACCAAAAAAGAAAAAAGCCTGCTGGATCCACCCCCAGGAATCCTAGTGGGTCCCCATGGTAACAGCCTTCTTGCTTACAACTTGTCACTGTGTAACTGTCACTGGAGTTCAGAGAAAAACCAGTATATCAAGAACTGTGTGGCATTAACTACTCCTTGATAAAATGCTGTTGCATATTTGCAACAAGCCAGAAATAGAAAGTTAAAGGTTACTTTCTGTGTTATATTAATTAGATGTTTGTTTTTTTTTTAATATTTTTTATTTATTTCTAGGAGAGAAAGAGACAGCGTGAACAGGGGAGGGTCAGAGAGAGAGGGAGACACAGACTGAAACAGGCTCCAGGCTCTGAGCTGGCAGTCAGCACAGAGCCCGACGCGGGGCTCGAACCCACGAACCGCGAGATCATGACCTAAGTGAAAGTCGGACGCTTAACCGACTAAGCCACCCAGGCGCCCCTAATTAGATGTTTTAAAAAGCTGCCTAATTATGGTAAGGTGCAGCAGTGGGAAGGTGGTGGGTGGCCGAGGCAGGTGTAGGAAGAAGCCATAGGCTCAGAAAGTTAGAATCTTCAGAGATTTTTCTTCTCTAATTTTGCAGATGAGGGAAGTGAAATGCTTTACTTTGGTTCACATAGAAGCAGAAACAGAATTCCAGTGCAGGCCTTCTAAGTTTTCAGCATACTGTTCTGTCTCCACTCATACCTTGCATTTACCATGCCTCTATTTTTCATAAATGAAGTCGCAAATTTCTGAATTTAGGAAAGGACCTAAGAGATAACGTTATGCGGAGAAATTTTCTACCTAGCAAAGGAATCCCTTCTGCAGCATCTTGGGCAGGTGACGACCTCTGCTTCTTTCCTCAAGGGGGGGTTATCTCTCTAGTTAGCAGGAACTCCACTGCCTGAGTCCAAAGAGAAGATTGTTTTATGTGGATTTCCCATTTTAAAGCTATATACTTTGTTTTTTCCCTTTAATAAAATAGCAGTTGACAATCAGACCTACATGTTTTTCATTAGCCTCTTTATCTCCATTTAAGTCATGCTTGTCAGTCATGACAAAACAAATAGTTCTTTAAAAGAATTATGTCCTGCCTAAACCCTAGAACTTTGAAAAGGTAATGCCATATTTGGAACAAACTAGTCCCTTTTTTTTTTTTTTTTTTACTGTTATTAATTTTATTTACTTCTTGTTTGAACAAGCTAGTCCTTTAATGAGTGGGAGGGAAGAGATGATAAATGCTATATTCAGTTTAAATACTTTATTTACTTTTAATTTTTTAAATGTTTTATTTATTTCTGAGAGACAGACAGAGAGACAGAGAGACAGTGTGAGCAGGGGAGGGTCAGACAGAGAGGGAGACACAGAATCCAAAGCAGGCTCCAGGCTCTGAGCTGTCAGCACAGAGCCCGATGCGGAGGCTCAAACCCACGAACCGTGAGATCATGACCTGAGCCGAAGTCGGACGCCTAACCGGCTGAGCCACCCAGGCGCCCATTTAAATACTTTATAATGTGCTTAATAAGATGAAATTGATTGGAAGCTGAAATATCAAAAGAGGCCTCAAAGTATTTTAAAAACAAAATCAAAGCCAAATAAGCAAAAAAAATTTTTTTTTTGGTGGTGCATTTATGAATGCTTTTGTGTAGAGTAGGTTCATTTATATAAAAATGAGTTTGGGGATCAAAACCAACATTATTTAGGCAATTATTTTATTTAAAAATTTTTTAAAGATTTATTTTTGGTGGGAGTAGGAGAAAACCCCAAGCAGGCTCCACCCTGTCAGTCCCCATGCAGGGCTCCATCTCATGAACTTGAGATCATAACCTGAGCCAATATCAAAAGTCTGATGCCTAACTGACTGAGCCACCCAGGTGCCCCTATTTAGGCAAGTATTAATTATATGTACAAAAAAATGATTTCTTGGTCCATTTTTGGATGTCCTGTTGCTTAGTGTGCTAGTCATCAAATGCCTTTGTCAGAAAACACTTCAGCTTTTATTTTACCTTTCCTCTTTCACAATCACTTAAAATGTAGTAGTAGGTAAACATCTAAGATTATTAGCTTGAGGGGTGCCTAGCTGCCTCAGTTGGTAGAGCATGGGACTCTTGCTCTCGGGTTGATGAATTCAAGCACCATGTTGGACATAGAGCTTACTTAAAAAAAAGAAAAAAGATTATTAAGCAGCTCTTCCTGCCTGTGGGTCCTGCCCCTATGCTTTAATAAAATCACTTTTTGCAGACCCCCCCCAAATTATTAGCTTGAGATTTTTTTATATCTTTTAAGAAAAGCACGTATGCATATTTTCTAAGATATACAGAAATGTTTTCAGTTTTTCATAACACAGATATTTTTTCCTCGAAGAATTTACCATACCTAAAAATGGAGAATTTGGCTCCAAGATTAATTTTTCTTTTTTTCTTACCAGAAAATTAAAGTGAAAATGCAGTTGTTGGCAGTCTTTTGCTGTCTGACTTCAACACAGTAGAGAATGCAGTAATGAAAATGTGGCTGAGTTTTTAATAATTCTCCAGTTTCATGACCACCAGCACTTCTTGTTGTGCAGCCAACGTAATTAAGGTAATCAAATATTTTAGTCATTAGTAGGTGTGTGGCCCGGCTCAGAAAGAACTCTCTACTCCTAGCTTTATCCCCAGTATCCTTTTCCATTTTACTATAAAACATTTTTTAGTTGTTTTGGTTCTCAATTTGACTAGTGAATTTTTGTGTAAAAGTTCATTGTGCAAAGTTTTTGACTAGAAAATATGCCAAATTATAGTGGAGTGAAAGAAATTGTTAGACTTTACATTTGATGGGGGAGGGAGGAGAGACAGATACAAGAGTGGGATAGAAGAAGAGAGAAATGGTTGCATCCTTACCATGTGGTAGACAAGGCAGCTGGAGGTGTTACGAACCTCAGTGAAGAGTGTCACTTATTTCAGGCATCGAGCTATTACATGGTGGGACATGGTTGGGCTACCAGTCCACATTCCAAATGCTGTGCTATTTTCCTGTATTTTTCTTGCTTTCGAGGCAAGTCTCATGACAGTAATGAAATAATTTATTTTTATAGCCATTCCTTTCTATGTAGTGATGTAATTTTTAACCATTGAATCAGTAATATAAATTCAGTATCTTATTCTAGAAGTTCTTAGCTTTGAGAGAGTTAGGAAAATAACTGCCCTGCCATCAGATACTCTTTTGTGTACATTACCTAAACTGCTTACCTGTTTTCTGATCAAAAGTGGGAGTAATTTAGCCTTAACAAGTGGCATGGAAATGTGGTTTTAAGGTAGCATTCATGGCATCTTCAAGCCTTTGAAAACAAATGCATGGATCATAATGAAGTTTCTATTGGCAGATTGGTGGAGTCAAACCTCTCACAGGTCATTTAATAGGTAAGAAAACTGGATGTTACAGCTTTATTTGGTTCTAGGGAACCAAAATGAAACATGATGTGACCTAAAAGAGTGTCGTTTCCCCTCTACCCCTTCCTTAAAGTCTGATCCCTCTCTCCCAGTTCTCATGCCCCACAGCCATCACTGTGGCTCTGATAATTACTTCTTAATTTGAAATAGTCATATTCCATGAGCTCCTAGAAAAGAGAGAGAAAACCCCACCAGTCTCTCCAGGGGGCCTTTCAGTCAGTGCCACATTTACCAAGCGGTCTGTCTGGTCTGTGACCGTGGCCTCTTTTGTCTGGGCCCACATGAAAGAGTGTCCCAAATACTATCTTGATATATGTCCTCACTAGCAGTCTTGTTTTTTAAGCCTCCATTTACAGGTTAATTCACAGTAGGGGAGAGTTATGTTCAGAAACTTTTTCTGATAGCCTGAATTTTCTTGTCTTTTATCTATTTGCTTCTATTTATGTTCTTTGTACCTCTTCCTTGAGCTTGTGCCTTCTGCATAGTTGACTATTATATCATCTTTGTGGCTGCAGAATAAAAGTTGGAAGATTTTAAAGTTAAAGTTCCCAGAATAATGTTGTCGCCCACATTGCACATATGTCACATTTTGAGTTTACTAGTTAACTCTCTAAATATGCGCTTTAAATACAGTATGTGCAGTGTGATGACTTAGGTTGCCATGAGAACCTAAAAATTTTAGGCTTAAATTGTTCAGTAACAGACACATACTTTTTCTCTTATTGTCTTAGAGGGAAGCTAGTTTTTTCTTTTGTCTGATATACTTTTTACAAATTGAGATATTAAGCAGTGGCCATTCTTCATATATTGCGTCCTGCTAACAGGATGTGTAGCTTCTTTGTTATTCACTCCAGTTTTCCATGTTCTAGTTTTTTCCCCTCTGTACCTACCTCCTATTACTTTCTTTGCTATGGAATAGAATTAGAAGTAGGAAACTGGGGAGTGCTGGGTAGCTCAGTCAGCTAAGCCTCTGTCTTAGGCTCAGGTTATGATTTCACAGTTTGTGGGTTTGAGCCATGCATGGGGCTCTCTGCTGTCAGTGTGGAGCCCGCTTCTGATCCTCTGTTTCCCTTTTGCTCTCTGCCCCTCCCCTGCATGTGCTCACTTTCTATCTCTCTCTCAAAAATAATAAACATAAAAAAAAAAAGAAGAAACTGGAAGCTTTACTTTTTTATTTTTTTTATTTTTATTTTTAAATGTTTTTATTTCTGAGAGAGAGAGACACAAACACACACACAGTGTGAGCAGGGGAAGGGCAGAGAGAGAGGGAGATACAGAATCTGAAGCAGGCTCCAGACTCCCAGCCAGCTGTCAGCACAGAGCCCGATGCGGGGCTCAAACCCATGGACTGTGAGATCATGAACTGAGCCAAAGTCAGGCACTTAACCAACTGAGCCACCCAGGCACCCCGAAGCTTTACTTTTTTAAAAAGTGCACCTGGTAAGGGAGGAACTGTATGGGATATGCTTGATATACGTAAGGAGTTCTGTTTTCATGTAAATGCTTCCTGAGATGAGCTATAGTGCTAAAATTTCCTTGGAACCTTTTTTTTTTTTTTTAAAGCATTTTAATGTTAACTTGTTATCTAAAAACAATTTAGGTTCAGTTTTAATTGGAATATACTTTTTTAAGACTTAAAAAAATTATTTATTTTGAGAGAGAGCATGAGCAGTGGAGGAGGAGAGAGAGAATCCCAAGCAGGCTCTGCACTGTTAGTGCAGAGCCCCATGCAGGGCTTGAACTCATTAGCCATGAGTTTGTGATCTGAGCCAAAATCAAAAGAGTTTGATGCTTAACTAAGTGAGCCACCCAGGCACCTCTAGAGCTTTGTTTTTTAGTTAATTTATTTATTTTGAGAGAGAGCACAGGAGTTAGATGGGGAGGGGCAGAGAGAGAGGGAGAGAGAATCCCAAGCAGGATCCCCCCTGTCAGTGCAGAGCCCAGATGGATCTTGATTCCACAAACTGTTGAGATTATGACCTGAGCCGAATATCAAGGGTCTGACACTCAGCTGACTGAGCCACCCAGGTGCCCCTGGAATTCGTTATTTTGAGTAATTTCTCAGCCATGGTAACTTGTTTATTCTTGACTGGGTTTAGTCATGAGGACTCCCTTTTTGGACCAGGAAGTACAAGAGGAGATAAAAGGATGTTAGAGGTGGAACAAACTGTATATTGTTTATTCTTAAATCTATTTTGGGTCATGGGCCCTTTGTAAATCTGGTAAAAGTTATGGACCTATTTTCCTATAAATAGAAATAAGTATATTTGACCCTTGAACAGTGTGGAGATTAGTAGAATACCCACTTATAACTTTTTATGCTCTTTAAACTTTACTAATAGCCTCCTGTTGACCAGGAAGCTTTAGTGATAAAACAGTCAACACATTTTGTTTGTTACATGTATCATATACTGAATTCTTACAATAAAGTAAACTAAAGAAAATGTTAAGAACATCATGAGGAAAAGAAAATACGTTTAAAGTACTGTATTTATAAAAAAAAATTGCAAGTAAGTGGACCCGCACATGTCACATCCATGTTGTTCAAGGGTCAGCTGTGTATGAATGCATTTTATATATATGTGTAAAATTTGCACATAATATAAGGGAGTTTATGGAATTCTGTAGGTCTGTGGACCCTAGATAGGGACTCCTGTTCTGGTCCAGTACCATTTTTGGGGAAATGGAAAATAAAGAAAGAAATGACCAACCCAAGGCCATACTATAGCTATTTATAGCCATTTTGATTTTGAGGTTGTACTTTTAATCACTGCTTGGTATATACAGTTGTGGTCTTTTGAATTGTGTTCTTTATCTTTACTTAGTTGCCTTCATAAGAGTAACCTTGGTAAAGTATGTAATAGATAATTAAAGCTGTGATCTTACCCAAAAAGTAGCGCATTAATCCATATTACTCTTTGGGAAATCAAAGTTGCTATAACAGGCTGCCCAGAAAAACTAAATATATAAGCCACTATATACAATTAACAGGTTTTTAATAAAGTGTTGAACATTTGCATATCTGTGTTTTGTTGGACATGAAAGTGCCTCTACTGCTGGAATCTTGCTGTGTTTTAACTTTTCAGTATATCAGACAGGGTGTGGACAAGGCTCTGACTTGCACTGGGAGATCTAGGTAGTGGGATTGAGAGATCAAGTTTGCTGTCATTTAGCATTCTTTGCTCATCATTACTATATTACCTACCTTGGGCAAAGAGAATTCAAAATTCCGAAAGGTTGGGGCGCCTGGGTGGCTCAGTTGGTTGGCCGGCACACTTCAGCTCAGGTCATGAGCTCACGGTTCATGGGTTCAAAACCCGCATCGGGCTCTGTGCTGGCAGCTAGCTCAGAGCCTGAAGCCTGTTTCAGATTCTCTATCTCCCTCTCTCTCTGACCCTCCCCTGCTCATGCTATATCTCTCTCTCAGAAATAAATAAAACATTTGAAAAATTAAAAAAAAAATTCCAAAAGGTTAATTTGCTGATAAAATATATCGGAGCAACTAATTATGGTGGATATGTTATATCTTTTTTTTTTTTTTTAATGTTTTATTTATTTCTAGGAGAGAGAGAGACAGTGTGAGCAGGGGAGGGTCAGAGAGAGAGGGAGTCACAGACTGAAACAGGCTCCAGGCTCTGAGCTGGCAGTCAGCACAGAGCCCGACGCGGGGCTCGAACCCACGAACCGCGAGATCATGACCCAAGCGAAAGTCGGACGCTTAACCGACTAAGCCACCCAGGCGCCCCATGTTATATCTTAAGAATGTAAAGAGTTTTCTTAAGTTTCAGGGACAGTGTGTGGGGGAGGGGAGGTGGCTACCTAGTGTATTTATGTATTTATGCCCCATAAGCTTGAGTTAATGCACATATACCTACCAGACAATTTAGTGATGGGAAGGAACTGGACAAGGAGAACTGGAGTTCTCCTTCATGGTGGGATGACTGGTAGTGTTTTGTAATAAAAAAATCTCAGAATATGTCAACATCAACATTTCTAGTCCCCACCATATTGTTTCCCTGTGGCAGGTGTTTTTTTTCCCCCTTCCTTTTAATGGTGGTGTAAAATTTCCTCAAAAGGCTGAGCAGAGATTTCTGAGATATGTTCCTGAAAGTGTGATGTGAGAGATGTTAGAGTGGATGCTGAGTTACGGTCTGAATTTTTTTTTTTTTTTTTTAGAACACATTTTCTCTGAAGTCAGCAAAAACTATACATTTTTTTCACCTTTTTTTTAAAGTTTATTTTGAGAGAGAGGACCCACGTGCGGACGGATGCTTAGGAGAGCGGCAGAGAGAGGGAGAATCCCAAGCAGGCCCTGTGCTATTAGTATAGAGCCCTACCCGGGACTCGATCCCACAAACTGTGAGATCATGACCTGAGCCAAAATCATGAGTCAGATGCTTAACCGATGGAGCCACCCAGCCGCCCCTTAACTTTATATTTTTAAATTACAGACTTTCAGAAATGGAGGGACCTTAGAAATCATCTAGTTCAAATATTGTAGCCTTACATTTAAAGATAATGGCAGGTGCCATTTGAGTGCTGGTAGGTGGGACCTGTGGAAGAAGATGTAGGTGTGTCTGTCTTTAGTCATTCTCTTAATTTGTATAGTGTTTATAGTTTAGCACTAGTCAAATGCCTTTATTATCTCATGCATTAATCTTACCTAAGAACTAGATTTTAAGTATTGGCAGGCAGTGATAGTACAGTTTTATGTTTGTGCTGCAGCCCCTGCAATACTGAATATAGACAGTGCATGGTAAATACTTGGTCCATTCATTAAGAGCGAAAGTATCATTTCATCCAATCAACCATGCTTTTTTTTATCTTGGGAGAGCTCATTCTGGCCAGAAATTGAGCTTTTCAAACACTTCACATTGAATGAATCTGAATGAATTGTTCTAAGCAGAGTAATTTTTGGAATATAAAATATGGCTTCTGACTACATAAACCAGCATCCTGGGAAATTATGTTTTTAAAATCACCATCAGAATTTATTTTAACATATAATACTTGACACAAAAAAGAGAGAGAGAGAGACCCCAAAACATAATCTGAAAGCTGGAATGAGATCTTGATTCTGAAAACCGTGGAGGAGCAGTAAAGGTTAGGATCATTCTCATAAATGGGAATAACCTTTTTTATTGTGTTAATTCTGTAATTTAAATGATAAATTAAGCCTCATGACTACTGCTGATCTGGTAAGAATCTGACCTAGTAAAGTTTTCACACTGTCTTTTCTATTTCCCATGGCTGGGGGCTTCTTGGTGTAAGTGACTGAGATTATTGGGAAGTTCCTTGATTGAAATAGAATCTCTTAAACCTTTCTTCAAGTACCAGCCTGTGTGTTTCTGGTTTTTGTCTGGAGCATGTGAACAGAACGCATGTGTGTGAGATAATTGGGTTTTCACTAATGGCCCCCTTTCAGCAACCATGTATGGGTAAAGCTGTGCAGGTCGCTGCTCCTCCCTCTCTGAGCGCAGAGCAGAATCTGTTCTGCTGAAGCTGCCCTTCCACTTTGAGCTTTCTATATTTGTACAGCAGCCACAGGAGCAGCCCTCTAGCTAGGCGCTGTGGCTGCCCTGTGCGCCCATGCTGGCTCGGGCCTGAGCAGGGCTCGCAGTTTGTGTTCTTACGTGTGTCCATCTGTCTGTCTGTGTACATTTCTGTGGAGGACTGAGGTTTTCAGGTGAAAGAGGTGATCCGTTTGTCTTTTCTGTTTTGTCATTTATGAATGGTAGAGAATGTTTCAGAGTGTTGGGGATGGGGCAAGGAGACAAGATTTGTATAATTTAAGAAAATTTGTTTCCTAGAGGAAGGGCAAACTGGTAAATACAGTGTCAGAAGTGGCCTCTGGGTTCTTTCAGAAACTTATCTTTTAAAATAATAGTGTTTTCCCCCTTCATTTTTTACTGGTTACAAAGATCAGTTCTTAGAAGTGGAAATGAATTCTTTGTCTGGCACCTAAATTTCTGATACAAAATTTGAGTAGGAAAGACTGAGACACCTCTACCTCCTTAAGAAATGATTTTGTACAAATCTTTCTGAAAGAGGGTGTAGTAAGGGCTAAGTCTCTTGGCCCTTTGCTGGGAAAGGAACTGTGGGAAATGCCCTGTTGTTTTGAGCTTTACAGCGTCCTATGCTGTGTCGCGCTGATTCACAGTATTTGGAAAATTTGGCTTTACAGAGGACTTGTAATGTTTTTTGGTGTCATGTCTATTTAAGGAAGAGTAGAGGATGTGACATGTAGACACATTTCAGCCTATTTCCAAGGAGTATTGGGTTTGTTACGCTATTTTTAAGGGATCGTTTTCTTGGTTTCTATGAGATACTCTAATTAGGCAGAAGCAGATTCCTCACTCTTGATCAATTTAAGTCTAAATTCAAGTTTTGTTTCTTTGTTTTACACTTTCCTTTTACTCCCCTCCCCCCTCCACCCATGAGTCATGAGCATGCAGAGTTGGGAATAGAACTTGTCAGCTGAGTAAGGATGAGACAGTTCTCTGCAATACTTGTTACTGTGGACAGTGAAGAGAAAAGGACTTTAAATGCCAGAGAAACACAGTTCACTGAGGCAACTTCTTCCTGTGGCTCTGTGGTATGGTTGCAGAGTTCTGTGTGACCATTTGCTGATGAATTCTGGCTTTTAATCACTTAGGAATCTGTTCAGTGACTTGACTTGTCCACTGTTGGCTTTGGGTATATGTGTTTGTTTAGTTTGGGACCTGGAGCTGTCTCTTGTGGGTCCTGCATGCTTAGTGGCTTTCTAAAATTCTGTTGAGTGTGGCTTTAAATTGGCTTCACACTCCCCCTCCCCGCCGCCCCGGCAACTCTTAGTGCCTATTTCATTTTAGCATCCTACTAATGTTTTCTCATTTATACACCCTCTATAGGGGCTGTCACTGGAGATTAAAATCAGTGGCAGCTCTTTGATTTTACAGCTTAACCTCAGTAAAGGACACTGGCTAGCACATCACAATTCTAGCTTTCCCTTTTTTTTGATATTTGAAAAATACATATATAATTTCCCTGGTCTCATTTTATTTATATTTTTTTCATTGTATGCATTTTGAAAGCTTCCACAAAAAAATTTTTTTTGGTATAATGGGGATAATAAATAAGTGTTTACAGATGAATAAATAAATGCTCTTAGAAAAAGTGGTTCAGTATTTCCTAATGAAGGTTACACTTATACTGGATACTCACAGGCCCAGTTGGAATTTGAAGATCATTCAGCCAGTCATTGCCTTCTTACCTACCCCCCCCCCCCGCCCGCCTTTAATAAGACCTATTTCTGTAGAATCGTAGGCACTCCCATTTTGAAGAGATAAAATCATCTTGTCAAAGAATAAAACTTTTTGGGACTTCTCCTTTCTCATCATAGGAACCAACCTTAGTGCCTGGAATAATAATGATAGCAAACGTTTATTGAGCACTCTGTGTGCCAGGCACTGTTCTAAATGCTTTATGCATATAAATCCTCTAATTATAACAAGCACCCTGTAAGATACTGTTACTATAGCTATTTTCCAGGTAAGAAACAGATGTAAAGAAGTTAAAACAATTTGTCCCAAGTTAACTGGCTAGCAGGGAGCAAAATTGGGATTAGAAAGTGGTGGGTGACTACAGCATCTGAGTGTAGGATATGTTACAAGGTTTACAGTATATATTAATTTTGTTAACATATAGAATATTATATGGGATTATTGGATTATGAATCAGTCTAACCCAGTTTTAGAATTTCCTTATGAACATTAATTATGGCTTTGGTTTTGCAGCTGTCAACTGCTTCATTTATTGATGATAAAGAGCTTCAAGGCAAATAGCAAGTTCATGGAGTATCCCCAGAATTACTAGTTTATCTCTGCTAGTGCCTGTTTACTGAAGATATCAGAAGCAGAATTAACTTTAGCTTCTTTAACTCCTGTTCCCTGTACTATATATATATCATCAGAAGATGTCTTCTCAGGGGGAGTATGGGGAAGTGCCAGGCGGGGGTGGGGGGTAGTGGGCGGGGCATGCTGGCAAGTTTTGCCTCATCCATTAACTGATTTGTGAGTGTAATAGGAAAATAGGGAGGTTTGTTAAAAAGGAATGATGATGGGAGAATTATTGGTAGGCTGGGTAATTTTAGTGGAGTGTAGCAAAATTGTTACTCTGTCCTAGACAGTGTAATTGAATAGCACAAAAATTTGATTTAGACAGGGAAATAGGAATCAGCTCTCTTGAGATAGATGTTTTAGTCTTTCTCAACTTGATGGCAGATTTTCCTTTCCTGTATATACTTTCCCTTGGATGTATGCTATCCTGTGCTTTTTGTTTCTTGTTCTTTTTTGTGTGTCAGTCATGTCTTCTGAACAAGACAATAAACTCATTAAGGACAAGGATTAGGCTTTTTTTGTGACCTCTGTAGTTCTGGGTATACAGTGGTTGTTTTCTATATGTGTTCTTGACTGATAGAGCTCCCATTTTAAAAAGAGCTTGTTTTTGTAAAACTGAAATCAAAGCACAGACAAGTTTAATTTTATGGAATTTTAAAAATTGATTTGTTTTTGTTTTTAAGCAGTGATTTGAAGGAGGTGAAGGAGATCATATAAATGGGTATCTAAATGTGAGAAACACTTTTAGGAACACAATTCAAGATTGATGAAAGCATGATAATTGAAGTCACTTTTTACAAAAGTGACAATATTAAAGATATATTTAGAATTTACCCCAGGACTGTGTATTCTTTGGGATGAGTCTAGCTATGCCAAACACACTCCCTGATTAGCTGAAGCAAACGTGTAAGTTTTGTACTTTCGTGCATATAACCTAACTATCTCAGGAAGCATCTCCATGGAAAAGTTGTTTCTGGTTTTGTAGGATTATGATACCAAGAATAGAAAGATTGAATAAAGTTTCCTGCTATTCAACAAAATAGGATAAACTTCCTGAGACAAGACCATATGGCAGCATCCTGCTTCAGTGCCCATGTGCTTGGGGTGAGGTTGGGGCAGATGGTACAGGCAGGGTTCTTGGCTGCTTGGTCAAGGGTTTTAGAGATGATAGAAGTTAGATGCTAGGCACTGTTGTATGTCCTGTGTGTTGGGCATATCTGTCTAAGGAGTGGAGTGAGCTCAGTGAAATGATACTCCTGTGTTGGGTAGTGTGGGGGGTAAGATAAGGGGAGAGGCTGACTTTGGAATGATACCTGCAATTTGATCATAACCTCCCTCAGAGATTAAGGAGAGAGACAAGATATGGTGTGAGAAACAAGATTCCAGATCCCTGGCCTCTTCTGTTCTCTAGAGCCTTCAAGTAAGATATTGCAGGACTGTAGGGTTTTTCTATTTAAACTTGAAGCTGTTTTGATTCCTTTTTGAGATACTAGGCCAAAAGCTGTATTTATAGAACTTGTTTTGACATATTATCTCACCCTGTCCCTTGCCTTCCTTACTGGAAGCCAGCTAATGTTCCACTCTGCCTGGCAGGAAAGGTTGATTGAAGAAAATGTACATAGATATACAGCTGAGTGATTGAAAATAGCTCCAAACTTTGTAAATAGACCAGCCATAAGGTTTGCAGTCCAACCAACATGAACATCAGTTGAGTTGCTCGGATAATTTCAGATGGTGTAATGGTAATTACCCAGCACACATGTGGTAGGTGTGCTGGTTCACCTGGACAATGGCTGTTTCCACACAGAAGTTTCAGGCAAAGCAGGAACAAATGTAAAACAAAGTGCTTGTTTTGGAATAAAGCACGAGTTGGGATTTTTCTTCACTTTGTCCCCCATAGTTTCAAGATTTTTCTTAAAAATTCTTTTTCTGGGGGTTCCTGGGTGGTTGAGTGTCCATCATCAGCTCAGGTCATGATCTCACAGTTCCTGAGTTTGAGCCCCGTGGTATCAGACTCTGTGCTGACAGTTCGGAGCCTGGAACCTGGTTCAGATTCTTTGTCTCTTCTGTCTCTCTCTGTCCTGCCTCCCAAAATAAATAAACATTATTATTATTATTTTTTTCCCTGTAGGGAGGCCTGAGTGACTCCTTGTTGAGAGTCCAGCTCTTGGTTTCAGCTCAGGTTGAGACTACTGGTTTGGTTCATGAGATCGAGTCCCGTGTTGGGCTCTGTGCTGACAGCACAGGACCTGGTTAGGATTCTCTGTCTCGCTATCTCTTCCCCTCCCCTGTGTGTGTGCATGGTTGCGAGCACTCTCTCACTCACATGCTCTGTCTCTCAAAATAAATAAATATTAACAAAAATTGCCTTTAGATAGGTAACATCCATATTTGGACAATTTGGCCCGTATTCCACTTCTACAACCATGTTAACAGTTTCTTTATCCTTCCAAAGGCATTTTGTTCATATAGAAGCCTTGGGTAATTCCTTTCTTATTATGTCTTCTTGATCAGTCCTTAGTGTAGTGTATTGGAACTGCTTTAATTTCTTTAATAGTTGCAGTGTCCTGTCATAATTGTTATACTAAACTTTATTTAACTAGCACCCAGCTGATAGGCATGTATGTTTCCATTTTTGCTGTTATAAACAGTGTTTTCATTAATGCCTCTTTGTGTACTTGGTGTACATCAGATAAAAGTTTATTTGAAGGCTATATTTCTAGAACTGGAATTGCTGAATTTAAAGGGCATGTGCAGTTTTCAATATTGATAAGATACTTGAGAACCTATTTTATATTTTACAAGTGATATTATCCACTGAAGAATGTTACTGGTGGACAGAAAGATCTTAATGTTGGGGCTCCTGGGTGGCTCAGTTGGTTAAGTGTCTAGCTCTTGATTTTGCTCAGGTCATGATCTCACAGTTTGTGAGTTCAAGCCTTGTGTGGGGCTTTGCGCTGACAGCGCTGAGCCTGCTTGGGATCCTCTGTTTCCCTCTCTGTCTCGCCCATGCATGCACTCTCTGTTGCCCTCAAAAATAAGTATATAAACTTTAAAAGATCTTAATGCAGTGACAGTGAAACTGCCACCCCAGTTACTTGAATGAATATATGTGACCTGAAATGGAAACTTTAGAAACGTCAAGATAAGCTTAATTATCAAACCCAGCAACTGTTATTGTTGCAGAAGAGGCAGATTGCCCAGAGTAGGCAATTTCTACCATTTTCTAATTTCTACCAATTAGAAAAACATTTGTGGTCCTTTGGCTTATTCAGTCCTGTCTTAACCTAACTCGGAGGGGCTCCTGGGTTGGCTCGGTTGTGTGCCTGACTTTTGGTTTCTGCTCAGGTCATGATCTCACGGTGCGTTAGTGCAGAGCCTGCTTGTGATTATTTGTCTCTCCCTCTCTCTGCCCCTCCCCATTGCATGTGTGCATGCTCTTTCTCTCTAAAAAATAAATAAATCTTTATTTAAAAAACCCGACTCAGATGGATATTATGAAACTATTTAGTCATCAGAATTAGTCGCAAGTAGTTATATCTAAGATTTAATAATCACCTCAGAAAATTAAAGGAAAGTAATATTTTTAATCCATCCCCGCAAAAAACACATAAACTGTCTTATTATTTTACAAGTAGAGTGCTGTGACTCTAAAAAGTAAAGGCCTTACTGGCTGGTGGTGGGACTTGGGTCACTTAATCCATTCTTTTCACCTTAGTTACCTTGTCTGAAAAATGGGAGTGAAAATGCTGAAGATTCTCCTTTGAAAACCCAGAAAAATAATTATATAGTCATTTCCAGAAGGTTATACATTATAGAAATGAGTGTTAAGAGACATCAAGATTACAAGGTAATTTTAAAAGTAATTCTGACAGTGTTTTTGAAAAAAATTAGTCACATTCTGCCTACATGGTACTAACATATGGTGCAGCCCTGATGAGCTGCACAAGTGGGCTGGAATCAAAATGCATTTGGAGAGAGGAGCAGTAGTGACTCACTAGATGAGACAGATTTGGCCTTATGGCAGGGCAGGGAAACTAAGGCGGAACTGGTGGTCTTAGAACATGCCAAATTTGAGCAAGTGATACATGAATATTATGGGAAAGTAGAATGACTGAACCCTTGGGTTTGGATTAGCTGCTTTGTCCAGTGTCTCAGTTCTTGTAGCTAGGGTCCTGTCTGTGTCTGTAGAGCCCCTACTTCTCCACACAATGGGGAATTTTTGCTTCCTCTGACTTCTGCGTGCATGGTTCCGTATGTCTTTGAAGATAGAAGTCAGTAGGCAAATATTTAACATTGATATGCCTGGAACATTGGGTTCAAACTAGAAAGATCCATAGAAGAGTTACCATTCTGCCCAAAGAAAGCTGCATGTTAGCTTGGCTACCATATGTAAATTGCTACTGCTACATCCAGCAATTTGTTGCCCAGTACTGACAGTGCTGCCAGGGAAACAGGAGGAGGTAAAGACAGAATGAGACCCCATTCCAGCCCCAATAGAGAACTGTATGGGGAAGAAAAGGATAATTCTTAATGGGGATTTAAGAATTGCTTTGAGTGTATAAGCATTTTGAGACCATGTAGGAACAGAGATTTTTAAAAATGTATTTTGCATTCTCTGTGTGTCTCATGTGACCACCCCCAAAATGGGATGCCTCTTGCTTAGATATGTATATAGTCATACGGAAAGATTACTTAACAGGAGGTGAGAGGGCAGATTAAGGAAAGGAAGAACAAAGAGCCAAACTTAAACACCCCCATTTAACTTTAGTGTGCTACTTTTTTGATTTTGTAGAATTTCAGAAGATTTAATAATTATGTTGGCCTTGTGAAAAAGGTTTTATATTTATTGGCTGTGAAATAAAGGTAAGGATATTGGCAAAAGTCTGTCTTCAGGCCAGTTCTGACCCTTGATTCTTAAATATGGGTTGTTCACAAGAAAATGTTTATAATTTTAAGTGAAAAAAAATGCTTTATACAATAGTGTATACAGTATGATCTGTAATTTGATAATAACTGTATGTATCTGAGTATGTATGCATAGAAAAATAGCCTGGTAGGGAATGAACCAGAATGTAGTTTTATATAAAAATGAATAAATAGTTAAAAATTATAATTGAGGAAATAAAAAAATTAAGGGGGAATACTTAATATTCTATAAAAAAGAGGGAACTGCTCACAATATTGTTTTTACTCAAATACCACAATTTAAAAGGAAAAAAAAGACAGTTCTTACTAAAAATCTGAAATATTTATGCAGGTTTAAGAAAATACTTGTGGGTACCTGGGTGGCTCCGTTGGTTGAGCATCTGACTTGATTTTGGCTCAGTTTGTGATCTCAGCATCATGAGATAGAGCCCTGCATCCAGTTCAGTGCAAGCATGGAGCCTGCTTGGGATTATTGCTCTCTCTCTGTCTCTCTCAAATAAATAAACTTAAAAATGTTCGTGGAAAATTTGTAAATTAGAGCAGATAAACCAGGGAATTCATTTCAACAGTTGAAGGTCTGATATGTGTCATCTTTATTCCAGGTATCCTGAGAATATAAATAGAAAAGAGAAGGAAGTACTCCTGACTTGTTTTCAGATTGGTAGCATTTGAAATCTATTTCATTAATAAAAATTAGAAATGAGGTTTACACATAGTTTCTCCCAGGTGTCTCTTACATGTGGTAGAGATTGAACTAGAACTTGGATAACTTTTTAAAACCAGTTTGGAGCAAATAGAATTATGCTTTTATTTTATTTTTTTTAATTAAACAAATTTTTAATGTTTATTTTAAGAGAGAAAGAGCAGAGCACAAGCAGAGGAGGGGCAGAGAGAGACACAATCCAAAGCAGGTTCCAGGCTCTGAGCTGTCAGCACAGAGCCCGATGCGGGGCTCAAACTCACAAACAGTGAGATCATGACCTGAACCGAAGCCAGATGCTTAACTGACTGAGCCACCCAGGCTCCCCTTATTTTACTTTATTTTTAAAGATTTTATTTTTTAAGCAACCTCTGTACCCAGTGTGGGTCTCAAACTCACGACCCTGAGATTGAGCCACATGCCCACTGGCTAACCCAGTCAGGTGCCCCAGAAGTATGCTTTTAGATGATTTAGTGATACTCTGGATTAATCTAGTACTGTCTTATAGTTTTACAGATCGGGAAACTGAGGCCGAGAAAAAACGGACTCATTCATGATCATGTAAATGACATCAGATGTGGGCTTTTTTTTTTGAGAACTCTTTTGTTACTTTGTAGCAAGGAGAGTCAGGGGAACATTCTAACAATCATGAACATCAAGAATCTTGATGAAAAAAGGGGCGCCTGGGTGGCTTAGTCGGTTAAGCGTCCGACTTTCGCTTAGGTCATGATCTCGCGGTTCGTGGGTTCGAGCCCCGCGTCGGGCTCTGTGCTGACTGCCAGCTCAGAGCCTGTTTCAGAGTCTGACTCCCTCTCTCTCTGACCCTCCCCTGCTCATGCTGCCTCTCTCTCTCTCCTAGAAATAAATAAAACATTAAAAAAAAATTACTTTAAAAAAAAAGAATCTTGATGAAAAAGGAAAGTTTAAAAAAAATGTTGCTATGTTGCACAATATTAACATACTCACTTGTACACCTAAAAAAGGTTGAGAGGGTAACCTTTATGTGTGTTGTTGACCACAGTTTTTTTTTTTTAAACGTTTATTTATTTTGGAAAGACAGACACAGAGCACAAGCAGGGGAGGGGCCGAGAGAGAGAGAGGGAGACACAATCCGAAGCAAGTTCCAGGCTCCGAGCTGTCAGCACAGAGCCTGAAGTGGGGCTCAAACCCATGAACTCGAGGTCGTGACCTGAGCTGAAGTCAGATGCTCAACCGACTGAGCCACCCAGGCGCCCTGACCACAGTTTTTTAAAGGTGGAAAAAGTTGTTACCACGAAGGAACACCTACTGGCCAGTGGAGAACGAGATGAGATTGAGATCTGTTTATAAATTTCTCTACCAGGATCAGGAAAAAGGAATACACACAGATGATTCAGTCACTGAAGAGTCAGAAGCCCTAAACTTAAGCCTGAATCATGGAAATGGTAGCCACAGAGCAAGTATTTTTACAAGGGGGAAAAAGTTTTGTAGATCCCACAGAGAAAGTGTTCAGTTTTATCCCTGCTAACCTAGACAAGTCAAAACTAAGCCTGATGTAGTGTAGGGCCTGGACTGTTCAACACAGAGAAATTTATTACAATGAAAGGTGATACTCTGGGAATGAGGGACTAGCAGGGAATTTATCATGTGCTGCATCAGATCTGTTTAATCCATGTAACCACCTACAGGTTACATATGAGGGATACAGTTAATGGTTAGTTTCTCTAAGGTCATTCAGTCATTTAGTCTTGGACCCACCTATTTGTTATTGCATGCTTTCACACATTTTATTTCGTTTAGTGTTAGATTCTGTCTACTATTAGTTGTGGTGTATGTGCCCAGATCCTGGTTTACAGTCTGGTGGCAACTGTTCCCTGTGACAGGTTCCCAGGGAAGACAGGTAGATTGGAGTACCAGGCAAACTCTACTGGGTCCTAGCACCGGTCCCTGGTGGAGTTTGCATCATGATGAGCTGGGCCAACCAGGAAAGTTTCCCAGTTGATCTTTTTATCTGATTACTTGGCTTTCCTAGGATACAGGGGTGAGAGGGATGTGCAGTTTACCAGTGCACTAAACGCAAACTTTTTATTGGACCAGCCATGTAATAGGATACAGAAGCAAGAGTGTTGCAAAGCAGTCTAAAAGGTAACAGATGTTTTTAAAAAGAGCACAGTTTTCCTTAGTAATTTCTATGGTCTCTTTCCTCTTAGTTAGAAATGTGTACAGTGGCTTGGTTGTATTCTGGGCGTCCATTTGGTTCCTTTGGAGGTATGTAGTTAAGTCCTCTTATTTTACGGGTGAGGAAGCTGACATTTCGAGATGTTGATGAATTTGCCCAGAGTCCCACATCTGCTGATTAACAACAGGAAGTTTTCACTACCCTTAATTGTAGTTCTCTTGTGGCAGTTGAGACTTTGAATATTTACCTACTTAAAAATTGAAAGATTTGCTATTTTAAGAAATGATCAGACTCAACTTTATGGTCCTCCACATTTAAAGTCTTTTCTGTGCCCTGTGTGCATGGTCTTCAGTGTGGACAATTTTAGCCTGAGTCAGCCTTTCACTGAGGAGTCCAACTGCCTGACTTTATATTCCAACTTTTTGATTGTCTGGATTCTTGTGATCTAGAGAGTTACTTCATTTCTTTGTGTGTTTTCTCATTTGTAAATGGAGATAGACTAGGTATAAGGATTAAATATAAAGCACCCAAAACACCATATGGTGTACAGTAAGGGCGCAAAAAATGTTAGCTCTTAAAATTATTGCTACTTTAGGGGCGCCTGGGTGGCTCAGTCGGTTAAGCATACAACTTTGGCTCAGGTCATGATCTCAGGATTTGTGATTTCGAGCCCAGCATCAGGCTCTCTACTGTCAGTGCAGAGCCTGTTTCAGATCCTCTGTCTCCCTCTCTCTCTGCCCCTTCCCCTCTCAATTGCTCTCACTTAAAATAAAAACGTTTAAAAAAAAAAAAATTAAAATAATCATTGCTACTTTATAAAATGTCTGGACATTTCTCACTGTTTCCAGATAATGAGGTTCACAATTATTTCTTACCCCCCCCCCACTTTTTTTTTTTTTTTTTTGAAAAGAAAGCTCTATGCCAATCTTGGGACTTGAACTCACGACCCCAAGATCAAGCGTTGCATGCTCTGCTGACTGAGACAGCCTGGTGCCTCAAGGTTTACAGATCTTTTTTTAAATTAAAAAAACATTTTTTAACGTTTTTTAATTTATTTCTTAGACAGTGAGAGTAGGGTAGGGTCAGAGAGAGAGGGAGATACAGAATCTGAAGCAGGCTCCAGGCTCTGAGCTAGCTGTCAGCACAGAGCCCGACATGGGGTTTGAATCCACGAACCGTGAGATCATGACCTGAGCCGAAGTCAGACGCTTAACTGATTGAGCCACTCAGGCACCCCAAGGTTTACAAATCTTAAATACTATATTCTGTCAACCCAAGGATGCACACATTTACTTACTACCATTGATGGCATTAGAAATTCCTAGATTTCTGGTAATCTTTTAGATTCTAAAGATAGAAAAATCTATTCAAAAAACTATTCATCTCAAAACTCGATAATAAAATTGGTGAATTATCTATTGTGTTGAATTATCCAGGCCTATTTTCATATTTTCCAGGAGATCTGGGGTTACCCTGAGAGCAGGAAAGGCAAAAGATGGGGCCTGCCGTGCCCACCTGTGTCTTCAACCTGAATAGCTCCCTTTTATGTTTGGGGGAGAAACGCCTTCAGCCTTTAAAAACATTTGGAAGTATCTAATCTGGATAGTTCAGTTCTTTATTAGCTCCCAGCCTTATATGAAAAAAGTTTTCAAGGTATCATTTGCTAAGAGTTGTTGACTTGGTGAGTTGTACTAATGAGGCCAAGGTTATGAGTTCAGGCTTTATGTAGGTCATTGAGCATTACTGTCCCTGATGCCAGCCTCTGTATCTAGAGATTGTGATTCAGTGCATACTATGTAAGAGTTGCTGATGGTGCGTGAGGCATTGGCCATCTTTCTGGGAAGGACAGTGTTTTTTCATTTACTAAACATACAGGCTCTATAGGCCAACAGAAAACTCTGAGAAATAAAGAAGGATTCATTACCTTGCCTGTCTGAAGGAAGGCGTGTAGGAGATCTGAGAGCTTATGTATCAGTCCAGAGAGGTAATGCTGTTCATTCACTCTTCACTCTTGGATATTTTTGTTTGTTTAATTAATCTCTACACCCAGCACAGGGCTCAGACTCACAACCCCGAGATCAAGAGTCACATGCTCTCCTGACTGAACCAGCCAGGTGCCCCAACTACTGCATCTTTGAAACATGTCAAGATCATATGAATTCCAAGATATATTCCAAAACCAAATAGAATTTTATCCTTAGGGAAATTGAGAGGTAGGTAGTTTGCCTTTTAGAGTCTCCTGTACTTGCTAAGTACAATTTTAAAACTCCATAGGAGGTCATGTTTTGAACATGTTAACATATCACAGCAAGTAGGTTAATACTGCTTGCTTGCTCTTCATCCTCCTCTCCTCTGTTGCCTGTGTACCACCATCCACCACCCTCCCCCCCTTTTGGTGTTTCTTTTTCCCCTTAACTCTTTTTCACCTCTGGAGCTGCCTTTATACCTCCCCTTATGGTGATTGAGAAGGGTGGACATAATGTTAACAGAATCAGACTTCTGTGGAGCTCCTCCAAGGAAGTACAGGACACACACAGTCCAGGCTTTCTCATAGAGCTTAGGAATTTTGTTTGGTTCCCCACAGAAATGTAAGATGTGATAAACAAACCTAAAGCTTTTAGTTTCCATTCAGCTTTCCTCTCTCCCCATAGCATTTGTTTTCTGACAGACTAGGCAACAATATGTAGGAAAAGCAAAACTGGGAAAGCAAAGTTTTTAAAGAATATACCTTCTTGTGTATTAAGCTTCCACCATCCTTCTTCAAGTGACAAGGATCTGTGTGGAGGAAGAGTGCTGATCCTTTTTTGTGTGTTTGTGAGTTTTCCTTTAAAAAATCTTTGATGACTTAGGAGTAGGGTGATTAATATCCTGCTTATGTGTTTGTTTCTTTAAAGAATTTTTTTTTTTCCTTTTTCTCTTGGGTAGGCAATTAGGATGTTCCTTAGCCCTCTTAGGGCTGCTTTGTTTTCTGAGACCTGGACATGGGTCCCTCACTCTTAGATACATTGGCCCTTTGTAATAACCTCAGGCCTCTCTTTTGCTCTCTGCTTCTGGAGTTTCTCCAGCTAGGATGCAGTCTGAGTCAGGTCTAACAGCTTCACACAACAGCAGTGTTTCTCAACTGTTCATGCACGTTTCATCTGACATTTTGGGAAACGTGACTCTCTGGTCTTTTCTTTGCCCTTTACCTCTTCCAGAATAAAATGAACAAGTAGAAATTTAACTTGTTCTTTACCTTCCAAGGTAGTAACCATTATTCCAGAGCCTTCTCAAGTCACACTGTCTCAGTAGAAGTGTGTATCTCTTAAATAATGGTCACATTGGGGTTAGAATCCCTTGTACAGATTATTTTAGCATCTAAATCCTTAGAGTAGTCCCCATCTTAAATGGTGATAATGATACATGAGGTATTGTGAACTTAGTTAAATGTTTCTTTCCTCTTAATTTTTGATGATGTAGTCAGGTACAAGTAAATGCTTTTAGAAGTTTTTTTGTTAATCTAGATTTTTGCCTTAAAATGATTGGAGGCTTCACTACTTCATTAGCAAAATCAGAAGCCAATTAGATCCATATGAAAAGTCAAATTAAGTACTTAAGCACCTATTTGGACCATGAACCTCTGTGTCTTTAGGAAGGGTAGGTAGAGTGCAGTGTCTCATAGTTCTGGTTCTAATTTTGTCTTTCAGAATTCTTACTTTCCAAAGTAGACTTCATCCTTGATGACTTTTGGCAATTCTTTGTCTTTACCTAGGGCCAAACAGAAGTATAGCCGGCAGGGGTAGGCATGAAAGTTTATAGGAATTTGGGCAGCTTTATAGAATCAATCTTTACTTGCAAGATTGTTCGATAATGTTTAAAAATAAAACAGGTTGGTTTTGTGGTTCCTCTCTTTGCTTTTAGCTTCAATTAACTTCCCCGTCTTCTGGTTTTTTTGGGGGGGTGGGGGCCGGTTTCAGTGGTTCACCACCGCCCTAGAGCCACTGAGATGCATTTGTACAGGCAGGAACTTAGTTACCTTTGAAGAGTTTTATGCCTGGTACCTACCTATTCAGGAAGGTTGCTCTGGGGAAATAGCTGGTCTCTCCACATTAATAACATGATCCTTAATTGCTAAAAGAATTATAGAGCCTTTAGCTCTGTTGTAGTTTCTCATCCAAAAGCAGATGCTAAAAATGATTTTTATTCTTTTTTTTTTTTAAGTGACCTAAGTGTACTGAAATTCAACCTCATAAGTTCTGGTCATTGTTTTGCTTTTTGTTGTGATATTTAAGAACACACCTGTATTAAGTCTTTTAGTACTTTTATTTCCCATCTTTTAAACTGATGATGTTTTAAAATTAACTTTGAGATGTTAAATGCAATTTATATTTTAGGGTATTCTGTACCTTAAAAGTAAGTGGGAGAGGGAGAAGTTCTTTTATCTTTTTTTTTTTATATAATGTTTTTGAGAGAGAGACCGACAGAGACAGAGGGTGCGCAGGGGAGGGGCAGAGAGAGAGAGACACAGAAATCTGAAGTAGGCTTCAGGCTCTGAGCTGTCAGCACAGAGCCGGACACAGGGTTTGAACTCATGAACTGTGAGATCATGACCTGAGCTGAAGTTGAATGCCCAACTGACTGAGCCACCCAGGTGCCCCCTTCCCCTTTTTAAAAAAATTTTTTTTCTTAAATCCTCAGACATGGTGACAAAAGGGGGCATTTCTTAGGAAGGAAGCTACGTATCTGGAATTATGAGAAATGTAGGCATGGTCTACTTATTTTTCTTTCCTTGGTTTTTTAGAGTGAAGACATAGTCCAGAGAGGTGTAAAGCCACAGGTATGGGCTAACTGCTGGATGAGTGTGCTCTATGGTCATCTCTTTAACCTTCTTGCATGAAGCCCGTTGTGCAGATTTGAAAATATTGCATTCAGAAAGGTGATGGCATTTTTCCTATATTGTGGGGTGTAATTTCCTATTCTAGGAAGCTAGGAATATTTTCTTGCTCTTTATCAACTCTTTCTCCTTAGCTGTTTCCCAAGGCAGCCTTATCTCCCACTTGAACTAGCTGCTGCCTAGTTCGTGCGTGTGTGCGTGTGGCAAGTACTATACACACAGCAGCTACCAGCTACCTTTCTTTCCCCATTCCAGTTCAAACTGAGAGACCCCAGGTAAACCAGAATAATGATGACCTAACTTAGTGGATTCCACACAGATATTACCCACCTGGAATCAGACTTTGTTCAAAATAGTGATTTTTAAATCACTACTGGAGCTTAAATAAAGTTTAAACTTACATAGTATATTGTTACAAACTAAGAATTACACTAAACTCCAGAACCAATTTGGGATCTGAAAATATGACTTGATTTGAAGGGTGGTCACAGTTTGTCGGACAGTTTATTAGGTCACAATTTGACCAGACAGTTTATTAGATCAGGATTAGTTTCAGAAACTCCAAGGGAGTTTATGCTTTTGCTGGCAAAACTAAGCACAGAAGAGGGTCTTTCTGCTAGTCATTATCTTTGACACTGATTGGGGGAGGAGACAGTAGTGATGAAGGATAGAGAGAGGAAATGGAAAACTTTTTAGATTTCAAAAAAGGTGTTGTTTTTCCTTCAACATTGTCATATCCTCTCAATATACCATAAATGATAATTTTAATATCAAACCAGTTCGCATATACAATGACTAAACTTGGTGCTTTTTGCCTTACAGTGATTAAAGATTTGAAACAAATTTTACAACATTTTAATTCTTTCTTGACTTTAAAACTCCCCCTCTCCCAAGTTCAGGAGTTTTTTCATTGTCTAGATTTTTATGGGAAACTCAGGTTTTTGGCTTTTTTTTTTTTTTTTTAAAAAAAAAATTATATATATGTGCAAAAAGGTTATTAAAGCACAGAGACAGGACCCATGGGCAGAAAGAGCTGCCTATCAAAAAACATTTTTTAAAAATTATACTTAACTGTCATATTTTTACAAAAGAGCTCCCACAAAGTGAGATGTCAGATAGATTATTACATAAATTGGTCAGTATAATTTTAAAAAAGTTTTTTTTTTTTTTTAAATATTTTTATTTATTTTTAGGAGAGCTAGGGAGAGAGAGACAGCGTGAGCAGGGGAGGGTCAGAGAGAGAGGGAGACACAGACTCAGAAAAAGGCTCCAGGCTCTGAGCTGGCAGCCAGCACAGAGCCCGACGCGGGGCTCGAACCCACAAACCGCGAGATCAAGACCAAAGCGAAAGTCGGACGCTTAACCGACTAAGCCACCCAGGCGCCCCTAAAAAAGTTTTTTTTTTTAATGTTTATCCGTTTTTGAGAGATAGAAAGACAGAGCAAGAGCAGGGGAGGGGCAGAGAGTGAGGGAGACACAGAATCTGAAGCAGGATCCAGGCTCTGAGCTGCCAGCACAGAGCCTGATGCTGGGCTTGAACTAACGGGCCGTGACATCATGACCTGAGCCGAAGTTGGCTGCCTAACCACCTGAATCACCCAGGCGCCCCTTTTATGTTAATTTTTTTTAAAAGTTTTTTTTAAGTGTTTGTTTAATTTTGGGGGGAGGCAGAGCAGCATATTTTTGCATTTGCAAAGTACTGGGTTGAGAGCTCTGGAAGTACTCAGTTTTTGAAGTGAAATTCAATCCCATAAAGGTTTTCAGCTAATAATTTTAAGTCAGTGTGGTTGTTTATTTTTAAGTGGTAGCAATTGCTTACTTCTTTTCTACATCCCTTCTGTCAGTCTAACTGCCAGAAGCTTTGGGGCGAAATATCCAGTCCACTTAACATCTGAGGTTACGACTTTTCCCTAGATTATTACACTTTCCTTATATAGTCTGATGGTGATTTTTAATGACATAAGTTCTCTTTTATAATTTGGGAGTAGGCTCTAATTTCCTCTGTGCTCATATAACCAGACTTCATATTTTTGCCCTTTAAAACACATTTAGATATTGAGCTAGAAGTATAAAATCCCTTCACTTGTCATTGAACTCCCTGGTTATGTCAGTCAGGATAAGACACCTGATGTTTGCATGCGCCACCTGGGCCCTTTTTGCTCAACTGTGCTTTTCTTTGCTCTTTCACTCTTTGACAAAACAACTGCTGTGATTTCTAGCACATCTCCTTATCCAATTTTCAAACTGTTTATTCCACTCCAGTGTTCTAAATGCAGGCTGTGCTGTTCTTTAGAGGGTTTTTCTTACCCACTGATCAGTTTTAATGATTTTGGTTCTTAATGTTATAGCAGGAAAATTGCCCCTACCCTAACATCATTGGGCTTTGAATTGTTGCCCTTAGAAAAGAATTAGAGAATATTCAAAGCAAAGAAAACTAAGACCACCAGGGAAAGAAGAGGAAACCTTGAGAGTATAAATTCATAATGAGAGGACAGACGGTAAAAAGAGGGAAAGTTACTTCTTGCAGCAGACTGTTGGTTATAACCGTTCCTGCCATCTCTTTATTTCTAATGCATCCTTTGTGGGAAAAGCTTGGAATGTGTTTCTGATTGAGAAATTTAAAAATAACTTATGGGCAGTTTTCTATGAATAACTGCTAATTCTTTTTAATTTCCCCATAACATCTGCATTTTTGTATTTGAATAATTGTTTTTATCATCACTTAACTTTGCAGTCCTTTTCTAAAATATTGACTTGTGATTAATTTCTGTGCTTTCTTTTCCCACAAGCATGTTGAATTTAATTATCCTGAGATGACTCTTGTTGTGACCGGACTAAAGAGAAGTGCCTTCCTTCATGTGATAACATTTCCATCTTTTAAGTTTTTAAAGCCGTCTTGCTTTATACATCGTAAAGTGGATTTTAAAACGTTACTCTAAACCAATGATTTTCAACCTTTGGCTTGGTAAAAATTACTTAAGGAGGGCACATCTTTACAGTATGCTGAGCAGTGCCTGGCTGCTCAGTAAACTCTTCCACATTCAATACTCCCTTGTTATGCATGTGATTCTGCTTAAAATAGAGATGGAATTAGATATATTTTTAGTGAATAATAAAAGCATAAAAGTAACCAGTGAGATTCCTTAAAATTTGTTGATTTCTTTTTTAAAAGAACCCTTGAACTAAAAAGAACCCTATTCTGGTTGTTGACTGGCCTCACAAAGTTACTTGTTGGTCCTGATAGCTTTCTGTAGGAAGAGGCATGTGATCAGCTCCAGTGTACATAGGAGAAACTAGGACAAACCTAACCAGTAACTTAACCAGTCCCAGCTAGGGTTACTGTCTCCTGCCTGTCGGGCAGTCAGCGCCTGGCGACCCACGTGCCCCGTGCCAGTTGCAGTCTCCTCTCACTGCAGTCTGGGGTGGCTTCCTCCTTTAGTAGGATGGAAGAGAGCTCCTGCTGCTCGTATCTCTAAGTAGTAGATCAAAGGAGCCAGGGTCTCCGACAGAATAGAAAAGCAGTTAGCTGCTATTATAGTTCTAACTTTCGGATGGTTATGTCTGGATATTAGACTGAAGACACAGTTTCTACCTTCCTTGGTCAGATGCAGACAGGGGTCAGGCATTGTTAGCGAGGCTAGAACATTTAGGCCCATACAGTGACATGTTGCCTTTCATTATTTTTGTTTTTAAGTAACGCTATACGTTTAGGAGTTCATTTGTTTACCTCTTTACAGGCTGAACATAACTTCCTTTTTTCAAAATTCCCTGTGTTGTGAACTGAGCTTGAGTGAAGTGAAATCTTTGAGGTAAGGCAATGCTAATGATATAAATGGGAAAGAAGGCCTGTGCAGCTTGGGAGCCTTCAGAGACATAGTTTTAGAGTCACTGCCTAAATATCGAAATGCCACCACTTGTCTGGAGGATGGGAAGCTAAATTGAGAACGGGAGCACCACATCTGCCTCAGCTGCTAAGTATATCCATTTCCACTGCTCACCCATAATAGAAGTTTTAAGTGTGCATTCATTAATTTTGGTTTTAGCATCAGTTTAAAGGAGGACGGAGAATGAAGAGACTAAGATTACATTCCTCCTTTCTTCCCTTACGTTTGAGTGTTTATTTGTTCTTGGTGAGTCCCTGTTCTTTTTCATCATCATTCTGGTGGTTTTGTTTTTTTATTTCTCTAGAAAGGTCAAACACCAGAAAAGACATTATTCCTAATACTCCATCAAAAGGCAGAATATTACTGTTCCACTTTCGTTTTTACTTTTTGAATTTCATTGGCAAAATAACATTGAGAGGAAAGAAATTTTGCCTGTGCCACCTAATGAATGTCACTGAAGCAGAAATTTTTAAAAAGTCCTTCATTCTGATGAGGAACCATTAGGTAGCCACTCTGCTCTCAGCACCATCAAGAAATCAAGTTTGGTCCAGTGCAGGTGGTGGTATGTGAACAGTTTAAGTTTTGGTGACCAGTTCTTACGCCAGCTTGCCTCTGGCCTGCTTCTGATGGTCTGAACCACTACTTACGTGACTATTCTCAGTTTAGTATGGACCCAGCACTGTGCTCATTGCTGTCTTTGGCACATGGAAACTAAGTTTAAACCAAGGCCAACAACCTAGTTTTCCTTTCCAAAAACATTTTCAGACCACATGAGGTGAGCTTTTTTTTCCTTAGCTGTTTCTTTCTTTCTTTCCTTTTCTTTCTCTTTTTTTTTTTTTTTTTTTTTGCTTCAGGTAGTTTCAGGCTTTGGGGCCCCTCAAAACCTGATTTGCAGAAAGGGGTTTGAAGATGTGAAACAAGTTAGTATTTCTTCTGCTCTGTTAGCCACTGCTATCTTCATGGATCTGACACTCTATTTATCTGACAGTGCACTTAGTACTGCTTCGCCAGGGAAAATCACACAAACCCAGCCTGGCGCATCAGCACTTTCATTGTGTGCCGGGCTGAGCCTCCCTTCACATGCTCACATCCCCCTTTTAATCCAGTACTCCCTTTCCCCTCCCCAGTCCTGCCTGTTTCTGTGGCACTTATTGCTGGTTTCCCTGAGCTCCTGTTTCCACTTTGTGTTTTTTGTGGGGCCCAGGAAGCTAAAGCTGTGTGTATTTGTGGATCAGACAAGTACAGCAAGTTAATATCATTGGCTTCTGAAGGGGAGAGTGAGGTGATGGCTGCGTTTAAGTTGGATTTCCTTCCAGAAATGATGGTGGATCATTGCTCTTTGAATTCCAGTCCTGTGTAAGTATTTTTGTTGTCTAATTTTTATCATAAGCAGAGGAACTGGGCTGTTTTCTTTATTTGGTAAAACTGGTCCCTTTCCCTAAAAGAGGGAAGGAAAAAAATTGGGTGAAGAAGTCAAAGTCCACACTTATTATTATATTCTATTGTAGTCTGATTCTGTCTCCTTACTACTGATTTCCTTGGGGCTGTAAGCTAAGTTCCGTACAGAAGGGTGCATTTGATATATGAGCAGCAACATCAACTCAAGTGTGCTGGCTCCAGTCCCTTCAAGCAAGCTGTAGTGTTTCCCCATATGATAGATTCCAAGGCATTTTTTTAAAACCTTAGTTTTATTGCTTTGTGTTGGGTATGCAATTTCAAATAGTCTTTTGGGAAGTTATTTATTGCTATCAAATTCTTAGACTCCTATCACAGAGGTGACAGGTTATTAGAGTGTATTGAGTAATGTATGCAGAATCCTTGCTTTATTCACATCTAAACTTTAATCCTGGGCCCTGATTTTTTTCCTAGTCTAATTGAAAATGCAACACAAAACATGATTTCAGGGATGTTAGATGTGTGCTTCTTCCTGCCCCAAGCAAAACTATCAATTTTGATTGGCAGTTTGCCCAGATTTTCAACATGAGAATGAGAACTCTAATCAGCTTAAATTACTTTTCAGGAAGTGATCTTGCCATTGTACACAGCCAAAGTGCTAACCTGGCTCTGAGTTGTAGCTGCAGGGAACCTGAATTCTGGACTTTGTAAAGAAGAACACATTTGTAACTCCTGATTTCAGTTAATTTAACGAGGCTTCAAAGTATCTTGAAACCTCAAGCATATGAGCCTTAGGTTATTCAAAGCCATGAATATTAAATGGTAGAATATTCCCTAGATAACAGGCAGTAGTCTGAGTCCTTGAGTTTAGCCCTCTATTGGAAATCAGTGTACCCTGGGATTATCTGTAACAGGTGTGGTAATAGCAGATTTTGAACAGTTCTCTGTGGAATAGTTTGGGTAACCTCAAAGTTAGCTGGCTTGCTCACTTGATATGGATGTTATGCCTTCTGTGTAGTGACCAGAATAATGATAATTTAGGTTTGTTTTTTTTATGTGAATTCTTTACTGCTAAAATTTTGTCTTGGCTGTAGATAACAGGTGAAATCAATGCCATCATAAAGACTTAATACATAATAAAAATACTCCCATCGTACTAGATATATTTCCCTAGAACTAGGACTTTGTGGCTCAAATTATCTTTCATTGTAACAGTTTCACTCTGTGCTTTGCCACTGCCTTTGTTCAGTCCTTAGATACAGTATTTTTTCTCAGCCTGTTCTCTCATATTTCAAGAGGTTAAACTAATTCAGTATCCCATGAAGTCTGGATCATGGATCACTGTGTTAAAGTCACCTGGAACATGAAAATGCTGATTCCTGGACCCATGCCCTGATATTCTCATGTTAGAATAGGGCCCTAGAAAGTGTATTTTAGCAGTGCCCCATGTGATTTTCATGCAGACTAAAATTTGAGAACTGAATATAGGTCATTCTGTCAGAGGTGATCAGGGAGGAAGGACACTGTTGCAGCATGTTTCCTCAACATGTTTGCCTTTGTTTTAGTTTTCCATCGTCACAAAAGCTTTGGGAGGTTAATTGGGCACAGGCTATTGCCCATGTTTACAGATGAGAAACTCAGTTGAGACAGGCTATAACTCACTTGCCTGAGGACAATTGGTGTCAGACTTGGACGTCAAATCAAGTTTAATGATAATCCTCATTTTAATTTTTCCCCCTAGACCAGGCTGCCTCAGGTGTCATTGAGCAGGTACCTGTCAATTCCTCTCCTTATAGCAAGTGCTCGGGCCCATTCCCATGGGCACCATATACCAAAACACCACAGAGTTGGGAAGAAGAAAGTTCTTGAGAATGGTGTGTTTGCCACTTTTTTGGGGGGTTCTCAGCCCTTCTTTAGCAGGAGACTTAACATCAGTAGTTTTCTCCCTCAAGTGATTTTGCCCAGGAATGTGATCTAGCAGTGTACCTATTTCAAAATTTCTGTACAATAGTGAAGAATGGCTGGAGGAGCTGTGGAAGGGCCAGGCACCTGAACTGTCGTTCGTGTTTGTACTTTTAACAGTGTCCTTGATTCTGCTATGACTACTCTTCAGCTTCCTTGGTTTCTCTTATTTTGCTTGTAACCTAGGAGATGGGTGTTCTCCAGAAGTTATAGCTCAGGCCCTTTTAGCTTTCCCTTGGCTTAAGGGGGTACCGATGTGCTTCTCTGATTCTCAGATCTCTGTATTTATCCCCCAAATGTCCCCTGAACCTCCCTGTGCAAAAACACCTTCCCAAAATGATTGTACTGAGTGATCAGTAACTTCTTTTCCTCATCTTTTTCATTGGGTGATCTCCATCTTCTGGTGGGTTCTGCCCCCAAATTTTTTAGCATTGCCTGTGACTGGGCCCTAATCTTAGGAGCTAGTTTGTACAAAAATCTCTGTATTTCCCCACCTTTAGTTCATCCTTTATATTATTGTCAGGTGTCTTTAAAAGGCTAATCTGATCGCTTCCTTGTTTAAAAATCTTGGAATAGGGGTGGATATGTGGCTCAGTCGGTTAAGCATCCGACTTCAGCTCAGGTCATGATCTCACGGTGTGTGAGCTGTCAGCACAGAGCCTGGAGCCCACTCTGGATTCTGTGTTTCCCCCTCTCTCTGCCCCTCCCCTGCTCACGCTCGCATGCTCTCTCTCTCTCTCTCTCTCTCTCTCTCTCCTCAAAAATACACATTTAAGGGGCACGTGGGTGGCTCAGTTGGTTAAGCATCTAACTTTTTGCTCAGGTCATGATCTCATAGTCCGTGAATTTGAGCCCCATGCTGGGCTCTGTGCTGACAGCTCAGAGCCTGGAGTCTGCTTCAGATTCTATGTCTCCCTGTCTCTCTGACCCTTCCCCACTTACACTGTATCTCTCTCTCTCAAAAATAAACATTAAAAAAAATTTTTTTAAATAAACATTAAAAATCTTGGAATAAAGTCCAAGCCTGTTAGTATCCCATGAAAAGCCCTTCAGTGGGTCTCTCCAGTGTATCTGCTTAGTCTCCATGATTTTCTAATGTTCTCCTGTGCCAGTTTTCCACAGCACCGTATCTGAGCCAAAAGGACCTGGTAGGGGTGGGTGGTGGCTGGAGATTGGGAAGCAACTTTTTTTAAAAGTTTTTTTGAAGTCCAAGGTTAAATTCTTTTTTTTTTTTTTAATGTTTATTTAGTTTTGGGGGGGGCGGAGACAGAGCATGAGCAGGGGAGGGACAGAGAGAGAGAGAGAGAGAGAGAGAGAGAGAGACAGAATCTGAAGCAGGCTCCAGGCTCTGAGCTGCCAGCACAGAGCCTAACGCAGTTCTCAAACCCACAAACTGTGAGATCATGACAGCACAGTGATTTGACATTTGTGTATGTTGTGAAATGGTCATGACAGTAAGTCCATTACTGTCGCCTACAAAGTTTATAGTTTTATTTCTTATATTCCCATGCTATACATTACATCACCATGACTTGTTTAACTGGAGATGTGTACTTATTAATCCCCTTTACCCATTTTGTTCCCCCGCCAAGGAACTGATTTTTAAACCAACATGAAGGTAGCATTTGCCAGCCTGTTTGGCTGCAAGGAATAGATACCTGCTTGAGCTAATGTGAAAATATTTTCATGTAAGGGCACATGTGGGTTGGACCGTAATGTAATTGGGAACTTTCTGGAAGACTTATAAAATCCTTTCTTTCTCACTCAGGACACATGTTCTGTTGTCCTCCCTGCATGTGCTGTTGCTTGATTGCAGCGTGGCTTTGCCTTGCCATCGCCCTTCCATCCTGTTTTCTCACTCTGTCTCTCTATGTCTCTCAAATTAAGATAGAATTCACATAACATAAAATGTACCCTTTTAAACGCACAATTCAGTGATTTTTTACTTTATCCACAAAATTGTGTAACTGCGCCCACTGTCTAATCAGAACACTTTGATCACCCCAAGAAGAAATCCTGTACTCGTTAGCAGTCACCCTCCCCCACCCCCCGTTCCCCTTCCTGGGCAACTGCTAACCTGCTTTCTGTCTTTATAGATTGGTCTGTCCTGGAACCCTATACTATAAATTGAATCACATAGTGTGTAGCCTTTTGCTATTGGTTTCTTTCACTAAGCATCATGTTTTCAGGCTTCATCGATGTCAGTGTTGTAGCATGATCTCTCATCTCTTGCCACTGCCCTTTTACCTTGTCAATGTAGGCTGTCTCTACTTACAACTTTCCAACTCTGACTTTATCACTGCCTGTTTGTTAATCAGTTCCAGGTTCTGTAGAGCAGTGTTCTGTGCTATAGAACTTTCTGTGATGTTAAAATGTTCTCTACCTCTCCTTATCCTCTGCAGTAACCACATGTGGCCAGTGGCCGTTGTCTTGCTTGGTGAAGCCATAAGGAGCTTGATTGGCCAGGCCTGTCTTTCTTTTCTTTTAAGCATAGTTCTTAGATTTCTGGCTACCCAGTAGATCAGTTTGTTGGGTTAAGATCTACCCGCCCTGGTATAGTTAGCTGGAGCCAGGGGATGGGAAAAATGTGGGACAAAACATTAACTCTGTCCCCCTGAGCTGGGCCGGGGGCCAGAAGTTTTGAGAGAGAGAAAGATAGGAGAAAGAAGAAAAGGTGTAAGAATTCTGAACAGATGTGTACTTTGAAAATGAAGCTCTTAGTTTTCTCTCTCCTGTTTTTCTTCTAAAATGGTTCTCTGTTTTATTTTCCTATGGTATGTTCCACCAAGAATCCAGGTAGACAGGGCAGGTTCTGGTCTTGATTTTCACGTTTTCTCATTTTTAATGATTTGCTAGTTGCTGCCAAAAGCAGAAACCTAAAAAGAGGTGGGTTGGTGCCATGCCTCTCCCCCTAAAACACTTGCTGCCTCTTCATCTCTCTTCTTCCCTCCTGGCTTCCCTCATTCCCTGCTTTTCCTTTTTTCCATCCTGCTACCAGGTCAATACTTACACAGACTTGCCTTTTAGGAATGACAGGGACAGTATAGGCACTTCTCCAGGAAGCTGCTGAATTCATTGGTTCTTGGATAGGCATAATAAATATCAATAATTCATGATCACTGACTCTGAGGGGCTCTCCATCAGTGGGGAGGTAAGGCACACATTTGAGTGTGTTTTTAGTGATATGTAGAGTAAATGCCATACAGGGATGGCGTGGGGCCCTTGGAATACCACACTGAGAGTCTTGTTCCCAGGTGACTTTGTTGTGCAGTGGTTACTTCTAAGGACAACATGCATGCCAGAAATATGTGAGGAAGGTTGAGGATGGAAGAACATTGTTGTTCATCTCCTCTGACACAATAAAAGTTGATAACCATGTTTTCTTTATTCACCAACATATACCACATTTCACACAGTGCCTGGCCCAATATTTATTTGAGGAAAGGATAAGTTGGTGCAAAATTCCAGTTACATGATGTTCACAGCATCTTCACCATGGCCTGATAATTTGCTGTGACCTGGAAGTGCTTCTCAGACTGGTGAAGAACCATGTCCTAAGCCTGTCAATACCTGACTTCTAAAATATAATAAAAACAGTCTAGTAGGAAAACAAGATAATAAGGTATAAGCTTGCATTTTATATCTTTTTATTATTATTATTATTAGGTTGAATATATATAAAATTACTTAGTTCATTTCTATAAAAGTTTCTAAAAGGTAGGGCACTTGTGTGGTTCAGTCAGTTAAGAGGCCGACTCTTGACTTCAGCCCAGGTCATGATCTCACAGTCTGAATGCAAGCCCTGCATCAGGCTCTGTGCTAACAGCACAGAACCTGCTTGAGATTCTTTCTTTCCTCTCTGCCCCTTCCCCACTTGCTCTCTCCCCCTCTTTCTCTCAAAATGGAAAAAATGAGTTTCTAATGGGTTAAATTTGAAGATTTCCCCTGGTCCTTGAGTGCTTTGAATAGCACTGATCCAGGGGATTCTTTTGGCTAATGAATTGGTATATACAGAGGGAAAGAGTGGTTCATGGAATAGGTGGATGTGAAGAAATGGAGAAGGATTTGGAGAGTAGAGAGAGAAAGGGAGGGCATTCGTCTAGAATGTTGAGCCTCCGCTGTGCTTTTAAATAAACCATTATCATATATGTTGATTGTTTATGCTCTTGCACTAAACAGTGATGTAGAAAATTTAGAAATAGCATACAATTACAGAAGGAGGGGACAAACTGAGAGCAGTTGCCTCCAGTATTATTACAAATCAATAAATCTCTGCCTCTTTTCAGAAATCTTGTCAACATTCTTATTATCAAAACATATTCCGAAAAAAAAAGAA
The DNA here is from genome assembly GCF_003009895.1 of Hyaena hyaena. Lineage (NCBI taxonomy): Eukaryota > Metazoa > Chordata > Mammalia > Carnivora > Hyaenidae > Hyaena > Hyaena hyaena. The sequence goes on from NW_024080655.1 coordinate 1,002,185, forward strand.
AAAAAAAACATATTCCGAGCACCGTTTGAGGGTTCTGTGTTAACCCTTTAACCCTCCCTAGAATAGAAATATTAAAGACCAACATTTTAATAAAATGATATTAATAAAACTGGTAATTAAACTTGTTAGATGCAGGTTGTAGGGGGTGACAGCCATTGTTTCTTTAGTCATAGGGCTTTTTAAAAAAAATCATGGCATGATTTCTGTTAGAACATTGAAATTACCTTCTAAAAGCAACTACATTTCATATACATACGTATGTATATATACACATACATATATATATATATATATACACACATACACACACACACATATATATATGTATGAAGACATATAAGAGTGTGAGCGGGGCAGGAGCAGAGAGAGGAAGACACAGAATATGAAGCTGGCTCCAGGCTCTGAGCTGTTAGCACAGAGCCAAATGCGGGGTTTGAACCCATGAACTATGGGATCATGACTTGAGTCAAGAACCTGAATTTAGTAATTCAAAACTAAAAGGAAAACCAATAAAATCATGCATGTCAAAACACAGCGGGGAGAGGTAGGTAGATTGCTCCTGTGACAATCACATCATCACAGGAGATAACAGCTGCTCTTTGTGAGCCCTCTTTGTGCACAGCATTCATTTTTATCAGGATTAGCTGCTTAAATTGAAGGGGGAATTGTTGAGAACAAGAAATTCCTCCCATCCCACACATCTGAGTACTTTCAACCAGGTGCTCTACCAGGTGTGATTTTAAGAATGAATAGCAAATAAAATAGATTCTGACTTCAAGGAACTCTCCATCTAGTTGGGAGGGCTAGGTACTGGCAGATTATACTAAAGGGTTGTAAATACTATAATGAAGGGGGAAATTTAGTACTGTTTGAGTCCTGATGAAAATGACTAAATTTACCTGAAAGAATATGGGAAACCTTTCCAGACACAGTGACGAGAGTTGGTCTATATGCCATTTGCTTTAGAGCTTTTGATATTTAGTGCTAGATTCAGCCAAGGCGGTATGTAAATAGTTCCTGTGAGTGTTCAATTATAAGAAATGTAGGAATTCAAATACAGAGGTTAAACTCTCTTCATAGATCCTGCATTCTCAAGTATCTTCAAGTGTTGTTCAGAAGACAGTAGTGGTAGAAAAACTATTGTTTTTCTTTTAAAGAAAACTAGCATTTTATTTAGGGTCAGTATTAGGACATGGCAGATTTGAGTATGATGAAGTGATTAGCTGTTTGGAATGTAATCTGTTAATGGTTGAGATGAATGCTGAGAGTAAGATCTGGAGCTACAGAGGTAAGAGTAGGACTTCGGTTCATTTTGAGTGGAAACATTTGTAGTCCAGGAGTCCCCCTAGGTTCTTGCCAGTGGGAGAGTTAAAATGAAAGTATTAAAGAAGGAGTGTTACAAGCTTGATGTAATAGAATTGCAAGAATTTGTGGATGTTGTAATGGTTTAGTTGGTAAGGGAATTAACTGGTAAAGTCTTAGAAAACTAGTAGTAACTCAAACAAAAAACCCTAGGATTGTGTTGTCATTGTTTATAGAACAATCATTTGTGAGAGTTTAAAAGGCAAAGCTTTGTTTTGGTCTCAGGCATAACTCACAAGCACTGAGAGTAGGACTGAGACAGCAGCATTCAAAGGCTGACATTCTTTCTACTCTCTTCTTAGCTTAGGCCTTGGAAGTCAGGTGCTTCTGTTCTGACATCTACTGAAAGACTTTTCACCTATCATTGTATACATTGGGATTCCTGCATCTTATCCACTAATTAACAGTCCTTTGTGATTTTTATGTACATTTTTTAAAGTTTTGTTAACTGCTTCAAAACCACTAAAACTTGCTTAGGAAGTTTACCTCATAAGTTCTTCTGAGAATTCTCATGCTAGACAAGGAATGAGTACACTTGGTTCCTTACTTAAATCCCAGGATATCCTAATCAGAATGGTGACTTCAATTTGGGATCTAATGGAAGGCATGGCCATGGTGAAGGGGAGGACCAGAGAACTCTGGTAAATTGAATGGCTGTAGTGAAAAGAAGTAGAATTCTTTCTCCCTACTTTTTCAGGAAGTAGTTGAGATCTTTAAAGAAAAGAAACATTCCCTGGAAAGCACTGTGAAAACATAATAGAAGTTCTGTTTTGTTTCATGCAGCTCAAAGAAAATGAACGGCACCCTGGACCACCCAGACCAACCGGATCTTGATGCTATCAAGATGTTTGTGGGCCAGGTTCCAAGAACCTGGTCTGAGAAGGACTTGAGGGAACTTTTTGAACAGTATGGTGCTGTCTATGAAATCAATGTCCTAAGGGATAGGAGCCAAAACCCTCCTCAGAGCAAAGGTAAAGGCTTTGGGTTGGTGTTTTGTTTGTTGTTGTTTATTTAGTTTTATTTATTTTGATAGCATGAGCAGGGGAAGGGCAGAGAAAGAGAGAATCCCAAGCAGGGTCTGTGCTGTCAGTTCAGAGTCTGACGCAGGGCTTGATCCCACAAACCGTGAAATCATGACCTGAGCTGAAATCAAGAGCCAGATGCTTAACTGACTGAGCCACCCAGGCACCCCAGGGCTTTGGGTTTTATATGTAATTTCTGTCATGTGCTTGCTGTCTCTCATTGCCAGAATGCTCCTATGGTCACATCCAAAGGGGCATTTCTTTTAAAATAGTTATACTTTCCAGCCCAAACACATTTAATGGCTTAAAAATTAAAAGTTAAGTTGATATCATGAGGCTAATTTGTAAATTGGATTGTAGATGGTCCTTTGCAAGAGCTCAGAATTCAAGAGACAAACTCATGTAAGAGTTTCTCTCTCTCTCTCCCTTTAATATTTATCTCTGAGAGAGAGAGCAAGCAGGGGAAGGGCAGAGAGAGAAGGAGACAGAGGACCTGAAGCAGGCTTTGCATTGTCACTGCAGAGCCCAATGTGGGGCTCAAACTCACAAACTGCCAGATCATGACCTGAGCCAGAGTCAGATGCTTAGCCGACTGAGCCACCCAGGCGCCCTTCTCTCTCTCTCTCTTTTTTTTTTGTTAACATGAATGTCTCTTGATCTTGGGGATGCAATGGCAAAAATAAAGTTGAAGTAAACTAACCACTGAAAGTTTTCTTTGGTGTTTTGGCTAGAGTAAGCTGAAAGAAAGGGACTATTCACACTGTACCTGTACAGAGGCTTCATAGGAAGGCTTCGCAACCAGAAAGGACGTGTTTGTAGGTAACCTATTTGTTGTAGCCTACAAGTGAATGGAAGAAAGGGTGAGTTGCTTCCAGAAATACATAGTAGAGTAGAAGTTTTATGGGAGCAATGGTAGAAAAGGCATTGGCTTTGCCCTATACATGCACATACAGTATTCTTTTCCAAATAACCAGTGTCCGAATAATTTTCTATAGAAGCTGTTCTTCAGTACACATATGAGCAAGCAGGATTGTTAGGTTTGAAGCCAGCTTGAGAGCAGAGGATCAAGAAGCAGAGAAATTATCTTCTCTATGTGTTATAGTTAACCAAAAATATAAAGTATTAGTTTCTGAAAATAACTGGCAATATAACATGCAGTAATTTAAAATCTTAATTGCAGAGTGATTTTGAAAGGAATCTATATTGTATCTCATAGGACTGTGAGCCCATATTTACAAGACATACTTTTCCCTTCCTATCCCTAATAAAGATACAAAGTACAAAATCTACAAAAGCACAGGATCTCCTGTCAGTGCCATGTGCTATTAGAAACTTAGTTATATTTGATGACCAAGGTCCAAAAAAGATATTAAGAGTTTCTTGCTCTTTAGTCCTTTTATAATTTAAGAAATGGTAATTATATTTGCGGCATATGGTAGAAATTGACAATAATATAAGGAGTGATTTATTCTGAGAAAGAGTGAGTTTCTGGTAGACTACAAGCTAGCTATAAGAGTGCAAAGCCCTTGTTTTATCTGTTCTGAGTATCTTGCCCAGCATACTACCTGGTGCTCCAAGTAGGATACATCAAATATCATGGTACTGTGACCTTTGCAAGAGAAGTTCTCTTTCCCAGAGAAGTTTATAGGAGCAGCTAAAGAATTTTAGCTATAACAATATAGAAAATGCATGGAAAGTAAGGTAGGATTTTTTTTTTTTTCTGCTTCTTTCTTCCCCCTGCCCCTTTCTCTCTTTGTGGAGGGATGCTAATTTTAATAAACCTAGTCTTCTCTTTGAAGTTCTAATATGTCTGTGGAGGAGGGAGTCCTCTAGGAATTATCTGCTTACAAAGGACTGGTTTGATTTTTTGAAATCTTGTGTATTGCAGGGTGCTGTTTTGTTACATTTTACACCCGCAAAGCTGCATTAGAAGCGCAGAATGCTCTTCACAACATGAAGGTCCTCCCAGGGGTAAGTAAGAAAGCTCCTACTAAGAAGTGGGACTGTGGTGGTTTTAACATAATGGAACATACTTATAGATGTCAGGCACACACTGAAAATCATTTTGGGGAAAAAGTAACTGCCAAAAGAATTGATGTAAAGGAGGACATAAAGGGAACATTTCAGAGAATACAAGCTGAAGGTGGTTTAGTTCTCTCTAAGCCAAAAGAATTTTGACTTCTTGATTCACATTCTGTTTTGATACTACGGGAAGATCATGAGGCTGACCTGAGTGTAGAGAGAACTCTTAAGGCTCTAGTTTTGGTATTTCCTTTAAAGTCCTCATTTATCTTTCAGAATGCCTTCAGTGTATACAGTGATAGTATCTGTGTGTTATCCTTTTTAGATGCATCATCCTATCCAGATGAAACCTGCCGACAGTGAGAAGAACAATGGTAAGCAAGTGTGTAAAGCCCTCCCCTTGAAAGGTTTCTTCTAGTTTAGTGTTCATTCTGATAGCATCTGGATTGTGTTTGCTTTAAGTAATCTTTTTATTGTTGTTATTATTGAAGTCTAAGTGACATAAAACATGTTTGTTTCAGGTGTTCAACATAATGATTCAGTATTTGTATATATTAGAAATGATCACATATAATAAGTCTAGTTAGTATCTGTCACCATACAGAGTAACAAAAAAAAGTTTTGATGAGAATTTTTAAGATCTGCTTTCTAAGCAATTTCAAATGTGCAGTACAGTACTATTGACTATACTCACCAGGCTAAATTATTTTATAATGGGAAGTTTGTACCTTTGGATCCTTTAAAAATTTTTTTCAAAGCTTATCATTTATTTTTGAGAGAGGGAGAGAGAGAAACAGCGTGAGGGGGGAGGGACAGAGAGAGAGGGAGACACAGAATCTGAAGCAGGCTCTAGGCTCCGTGCTGTCGGCACAGAGCCCCATGCGGGATTAGAACCACAAACCGTGAGATCATGACCTGAACCAAAGTTGTGCAGTTAACCAACTGAGGCAGCTACGTGACCCACCTTTTGCTCCTTTTCACCTTTTTTGCCCACTCCCTTATGCCTGACCTCCAGCAACCACCAGTTTGTTTTTTATATCTATGAACTTGGCGGGGGGGTTGTTTGTTTTTAAGATTTTAGATAAGTGCGATCATACAGTATCTTTCTCTGTTTGACTTATTTCACTTAACATAAAGTCCTCAAGGTCCATCCATGCCATCACAAGTAGCAGGATTCCATTCTTTTTCATGTCTGAATAACATCCAGCCTGTGCGCATGTGTGTGCGCACACATCCCACATTGTCTTCATCCATTCATCTGTTGATGGACACTAAGGTTGTTTCCATGTCTTGGCTATTGTAAATAATGCTGCAGTGAACATGGGTGTGCAGCTTTTTTTTCTTTTTAAGCTTTATTTATAAATAACCTCTACACCCATCGTAGGGCTCAAACTCACAATGCCAAGATCAAGAGTCGCATGCTCCACTGACTTAGCTAGCCACATGCCCTAGGTATGCAGCTTACTGAGTTTGTGTTTTTGTTTTCTTCAGATAATACCCAGAAGTGGACTTGCTGGATTATATGGTAGCTCTATTTTTTTTTAATTTTTTTGAGGAGCCATGTTGGTTTTTATGGTGGCTGCAACCAGTTTACATTCCCACCAACAGTGTACCAAGGGCTCTCTTTTTCACATTCTCACCAACTCTTGTTATTTCTGGTCTTTCTGATTATAGCTGTTCTAACAAGTGAGAGGGGATACCTCATTGTGGTTTTGATTGGCATTTTCTTGATGATTGGTGATGTTGAGCATCTTTTCATGTACCTGATGGCCATCTACTGCAGGTCTTCTTTGGGAAAATACCTGTTGAGATCCTCTGCCCATTTTTTAACTGGGTGTTTTGTCTTGTTGCTACTGAGTTGTAGGTGTTATTTACATATTGGATATCAACCCCTTATCAGATATATGATTTGCAGATATTTTCACCCATTCAGTAGGTTGCCTTTGCATTTTGTTGATGGTTTTCTTTGCTCTGTAGAAGCTTTTTAGTTTGATGTAGTCCCACTTGTTTATTTCTGCTTTTGTTGCCTTTGTTTTTGGAGTCAGATCCAAAAATACCATCTTTAAGATTGGGTTAAGGAGCTTACTGCCTATGTTTTCTTCTAGGAGTTTTATGATTTCAAGTCATGTTCAAGTCTAATCCATGTTGAGTTAGTTTTTGTGTATGGTGTAAGATTGTAGTCCAGTGCACTAAGCAATCTGTCATTTAAATAGTTTTTTTTTTTTCCTTAAAATAAATATGGTAAATAGAGGAGAGAGTTCATAGGTAAACAATACAAGAGCATTTTAGAGTAAACTGGTACGTCTTTGATGAATATAGTTTCTTATGGACAAGAGTGAAGAAAAGGGAGGTGGACAAGTTAGGAAGGAGAATTTAGTCCTCAAGAGAATAAACAGAAAAGGAAAGTGGACAGTTACACTCAACAAAAGGTGTGTTCTGTTTCTCTTGTCATGTCAGTTAAGTGTGAAAAACTTGTCCATCTTTGGTATAGTAGAACTGCTAGTAAGAGCAAACATTACTAAGTGCTGGCAAGATGCTGAGTGCTTTGCACTTAATACCTACAGCTACTTTTGAGATAAACACAGTTATCCCTATTTATCAGAGATGATAGGCACAGAATGGTTAACTTTCACGAGATCACAGAATTACTATATTTCATCTAAATGCTTCCAATTTTAATTTTAAGGTACAATTGATTATACCTTGAAAAATGTGTATCTTAGAACCCAAGTAATACGATATAAATGCATAGAGCCAGGATTCAAATGTAGATAGTCTGACTCCAGGATCTGTGCAACACTACCTCTTGCAGTAATAATGTTCAAGCCTTTTATGTTTTGTTCTCTTAGCAGTGGAAGACAGGAAGCTGTTTATTGGTATGATTTCCAAGAAGTGCACTGAAAATGACATCCGAGTCATGTTCTCTTCATTTGGACAGATTGAAGAATGCCGGATATTACGGGGACCTGATGGCCTGAGCCGAGGTGGGTATCTTTATCTTAGCCTTTAAAAACACTCCTGTTAAGTTTGGAGTCTCTTTTAGTTAGACCAGTGGAAACCAGTGAGCACTAGCCAATATGACCCTGTCATGATGGAGAGGTTGAGCTTGCTGCTGTAAATGTAGGTCCTGTCACAACTCCTCCTGCCAACTGATTCCTTTAGAATTGTCCTGGGGCGCCTGGGTGGCTCAGTCAGTTAAGCGCCCAACTTCAGCTCAGGTCATGATTGCACGATTCGTGGGTTCGAGTCCTACATCAGGCTCTGTGCTGCCGGCTAACTCAGAGCCTGGAGCCTGTCTTCAGATTCTGTGTCTCCCTCTCTCTCTGACCCTCCCCTGCTCGCTCTCTGTCTCTGTCTCTCAAAATAAAATAAAGACGTAAAAAAAAAATAATGGGGTGTTCCCCTCCAGCACCCCATCTCTTAAAAAAATATAGAATTGTCACAACTCCCTAAGGAGTCTACATTCTGCATTTCAGTGTCATGTATTAAAATTTTCTTTTTGTGCTTGGAGAGATTCCTTAAATGGAAACACTTTCTTATCTCGAGGAACTAGAGAATTAGGATTCCTCCTTTATCCCTTTATCAAGCACTGTCTTTCTTGTACTTCCCTAGTATGTCATTGAAGCATTTAATCACTATTACACTGTATCTATTACTCCTTCATTAGATCTCCAACCCCTGAAAGCAGGAACCATGACTGTTAACTGCTAGCATAGTACTTGGCACATAGTAAGTGCTCAGTAAATGTCTATCAGATAATTAATAAGCAAATGAATGAATGAGTTATTGACACTTCTTTTACCAGGTTGTGCATTTGTGACTTTTACAACAAGAGCCATGGCACAGACGGCTATCAAGGCAATGCACCAAGCACAGACCATGGAGGTAGGGAGCAGATGAACGAAAGGGAAAGTTCCTTAGCCGGAGAGTGCTAGGACAGTTGGCCATCAAAGCTCTGCAGCATGTGCAGCATCCGATTACCGTAAAGGTTAAACAGGCTGAGCATCTTAAAGTGAAAAAAATGATTGCTTTTTTAAAAATTAACATAGTAGAAGTTGCCCTTTTAAATCTGTCTTTTTGCCACTTGTGTCTGTCAAGAAGAGAGTCATTTGGCAGTGAATGAAATTAGAATGCATCCTGTGTGTCACTACTAAGGAGGAGTTTTCCTTCGTGCAGAAGGAGGACCTTGACCCTTTGGCTTTGGTGTTTTCATAGGGTTGCTCATCTCCCATGGTGGTAAAATTTGCTGATACGCAGAAGGACAAAGAACAGAAGAGAATGGCCCAGCAGCTCCAGCAGCAGATGCAGCAAATCAGCGCAGCATCTGTGTGGGGAAACCTTGCTGGTCTAAATACTCTTGGACCCCAGTATTTAGCAGTGAGTCTTTGTGGTTTGCTTTCTGCAGACTGTGCAAGCTCCCAGCTGTTTCTTTTTGTGCCGTCCCTAGCTAATAGACCAATGGCATTTACAACTTTAACATATCAAAATTTTACATAAAACTTTAGGCAATGCAATATTCTTTTCACTAATGTTAGTGTATCTGTCTCTCGCGCACACTCTCACACTCTCTCTCACACTCTCTCTCTCTCTCTCTCTTTTTCTCTTCCTCTTTCTTATAAACACATTTTTGGTTATAATTTGAGACTTCTACTACTATTAAAGTGAAATCCTAATTTCCTGATACAAAGATTTAGAAATATCTCCTGTGTCCCCCGTCCCTTCATTTTTTTAAGAAGAAAATTCTAAGAGAATCTTAACTCTCAAATATCTCCATATTTCTTTCTCCCAGATGTAGAGAGCATATTTAAGTCCTTACTGAGTCTTTCCTGAAGAGTATGATAAATGTTTCTTTCCTCTGACTGAGAGCACAAGATACTGACATAGACATTATTAAATGAGTATTACTGGTGTATTTTTGAGTTCACTACATTGTAGATGGATAGCCTTAACTTTTTCTTGTTGAGTTTGAGTCATGTAGTCCAATAGTTCTAATTTAGAATCTAGATTTACTAGATCTATGATATTTGTTACAGGGGATCATCATTGTTTTAAAACCTGAAAAGAATAGCAGACAGTACAAAATACTTAAAACTATCTCGTCTGTGAAGCTATCAAGGGAGGAAAATCAGTGGTGAAACCATTAGATTTATTTGTATGGATAGTCCCAAAAATATACACATGAGAATAATTATACACTTTTACTCCACATCCTTTAAAACATTGTCCTATACAGAAACAGAAGAAAGGCAACGATTTCTGTCTCCCAGTACTGACTTCTGGCTAATTTGATGCCTCCTGGTTTCATATTTCTAAAATGCTAGAAGAAATCCCAGTTTTCCAGCTAGTATTTCTCTGAAGTCAAAAAGTACAGATGACTGGTGTATCTCATCAGATTAAATTGTTTCTTAGTGCTAGAACATTGATTGTAAGTTCAGGAAATTCAGAGAAATTTTATCTTAGTCTTCTGCCAAAATGATAATGCGTTTAGAATGACCTCTGTTATATGTATTCGCTTTTCTTAGAGAGTTTTGGAGCTCCTTTTTAGGGTAGATTCCCTTTTTATTGCCATTGCCACGTCTAGCAGCACATGATGGTATTTGTTGAGAGCTGCGGTCTTTTTGTTTCAGTTAGACATGATCCCTGCCCTCAGAGCTGTTCTCATTTAGGGAGGAATAAAGGTGCCAGGTATAGAATGCACAACCCACCAGTTGGGATTGAACACATTGCCCAGGGTATTTAAGAAGACAGAAATGAGGACATGTGGGTATATAACTGATAATACATTATTACTAATTATGAGGTTCTTTCTGGAATAGATGGACTTGAATTTCTTGTCTGTTGGACTAGAGCAATGGCTCTTAATCTTCTTGGGGTGTAGACTCTGTTGAGAAGCTGATAAAAATTGTGTGTATGTGCATTTTCTCATTCTATATCTGGAGGTTTGAGGACCTCCTAAAACCTGTATGGACTAAAGGGATTCATGATGACTAAGGACCCAGGTGTTTATGGAAATGGGTGACAGGTTGAATAAAGGATTCAGAAACGAGAATACCAGCTGTCCATGAGAAAAAGTGACTGACTTTGAATGGAGCAAAGGTTTTCAGCAGGTTTGTTAGGCGCAGGTTGCTGTTTGCAAAGATAGTAAGATCATGGAGATCCATAGGCTCATGGACAGGCTCTCATTGTATTTGTTAGGGGACAGCCATTGAAAGAGAATATACACTGAACTGATCAATGAGTCTGCCAGTCATTTGGTCATCTGTAACAGTGAAGACCAGTTTTGTGTGTGTTGGAAGAGATAAATGGGGCTGGATGGATATATAGCATCAAAAGACTGATCTAGTCATGGTTCCGTTGTGACCATTAAAGGATGACTCCAGGAAGTGCCCTGAAATGGTTAGATTTGATACTTAAAATGTGTGAGGTAGAAATTGGGTATATCAGTGGGAATAGTGTGCAAAGTAAGATGTGTGGACTGAACTAAGAACTTGGGAGCGGGGAACTGGACGTGGCAGGCATCCATCTGCAGACTCACATTGCAGTGGATTGCATAGCTGCCTCAGTTGAACTTAGTTCTCTGCTCTACTTCTGTGCTCTGCTGTGCTGCCTTCTGTTGCCCAGGGACTTGAGCTTGGCTCAATACTCGGTTACTGTAACTGTCTTCTGGGTCAGGGCTTTAGCTGTGACGTATTGTCCTGTGCTGTCATAAGCCTACTGTTTCTGTTGTGTTGGCTTGGGTTCTTGTCTTCAACTCTCTTCTCTCTGGGGGCCTCTGCACTCTCGCTTTGCTGTGCTGTAGAGTTATCCCAGATGCAGAACCAGCCCTCACTCTCACTCTTGTTCTGTTTTTTGGTGTAATGTCTAGCTTTATTTGCAGCTCCTTCAGCAGACTGCCTCCTCTGGGAACCTCAACACCCTGAGCAGCCTCCACCCAATGGGAGGTAAGTGTTTCGCTGCTGTGGAGGAGCAGCAGCAACCAGGCCACCAGACCCAGCTAACAACAGTCTGAGAGTTTTGCACCGTTTGTACAGAAAACAAATGTTTTTCCACTCATTACAAAAACCTAACACAAGATGCACATCCCAGGACTCAACCGCCTTGTCTCTAGAAGGTGGCTCTGTTAGTTGCTGATCCCAGATTGCTTTGGGGTTGTCTGATACTCCCCATCCCTTTAAGTCTCTCTTGAGGAGGAGGATGGAAAAGGAGTGGTTAGCATGTGTGGACTATCTGAGACCATTTTTATAAGGAGAAGATTGCAGAAACTCTTTATTTGCACAGTAAAGTGACTTTTCCAGTGACTCTGTGAGGTCTGAGAAGAAATCCATGCAAACAAGCTTACCCAGAAACTGCTAGAATCTAGGCAGATAATTTATCACTGTGTCTTATACATATTATTTCTTAGGTGAATTACCTTTTATTGCTGTTAACATGCATGGAAAACTTAATTGACAAATACCTGAGTTGATAACAAAATGGGGGTTCCACAGACAGAAGTAGGCCGTCAGACAAGTTAGTGGAGGTAGGGAGTGGAGCAGTCCCAGAACCTCTGCTACTAACCCTTCTGCAGTGGGTTCAGGCTCAGCAAGTGCACTTGAGAAAGGGGTAGTCTTAGATGAACTGCATTTTACTCTGTGAGAAATGTTGGTATTTGTTCACTTTGTCTCAGTGACTTGGGAGTTTGCTGTGTTTTTGAAAGTTGCTAAGTGTTTGGGAATCTGTGTTGTAGTTTCATTTTTTATTCTCCCTAACTCTCCCTGCAATCACCACTGCCTGTCTACTTTTCCATCATCCAATAAATGGTTTGCAACACATTGTGCAGTTCACATTTCTTGTTCCTTTTAACTGTTGCTTGGATTCTACTTGGAGGTTTTATCCTCTCAGTATTTTTCTCCCTCCTCCTTCTGATGAGTAATCTACTATTAAAGCTGTGGTTTCTCCTTAGTCTTTCTCCTATTGCTGTTCTCACATGCACCCCTTCCCCCCCATCATTCATCCCTTGCCCACTTGCATCCTGCTGCATGTTCTGCCTGTCTATCTCCATAGGAAAGAGCAAGTCCCCTATAAAGTGTGAGCGAGGGGCTCGGATGCAGTCCTGCTCTATGCCACAGGTTTTGTCATTTGTTGTTCTCTTGGACACCAGGTGTGATGATGGTAGACCACAGACCTAACCGTCTCCTGGTTTCCTACTTGCCGGTCCCTATTGTGAATGTTCACTTGGGGTAGCATGCTATTGGATTAGATAGCTCTTCTCTGAGGAAATGCTGTCAGGTGTCTTAATGAGTTGAGGGATATCTGAATCTTTTTGGAGCCTTGTAGTATTTCTTGTAAGGTTTATCTAGAAGAGGTCCTCTTTGGGACCAGCCTTCCCAGTGTGTGCAGTCGTTGCTGGAGTGGATATGAGGACCCTTATCTGCCAGCTGATCTCTTGCTTTGAATGTTGCAGGATTAAATGCAATGCAGTTACAGAATCTTGCTGCCCTAGCTGCTGCAGCTAGTGCAGCTCAGAACACACCAAGTGGTACCAATGCTCTCACTACATCCAGCAGCCCCCTCAGCGTACTCACCAGTTCAGGTAAGTGTGTCACTGGAACCCAGTGTGGCTTGCGCAGAATCCCAAGAGAGGGGTCTCATTCTGGAGAGTGGTTAACATCCCTTTCCGGAGGGGTCAGATTATGAACAATTAATTTTCAAATGTCATCTTCTGACTTAAGAAAAATCTCACAATTTGAAGTTTCCTGTAATTGTCGTTTGACTCTGTGTCCCGCAGTACAGTTACCAGAATCAGTAACTGAAAACCTCTTTATGAAGACAATACTTGAGTAGTATCTATCACTCTTGTGCTTTGGTTCCTGTTGGCGTGAGAAGCACGTGTTGGCTCGAGCTTAACACTTGGGTTTCTGGTCACAGGGTCCTCACCGAGCTCTAGCAGCAGCAGCTCTGTCAACCCCATCGCCTCCCTTGGAGCCCTGCAGACATTAGCTGGAGCAACGGCAGGCCTCAACGTCAGCTCTTTGGCAGGTGAGAGGCGGCCCCTGGATGCCATCAGGCCGTTCTTCGTACAGGTAGCACGTTTTAAACAACCCTGGTAGGGGCCCCAGTCGAATGAAAAGGGTATCCCAGTGAAGTTAATAATCACGGGATTTCAGGTCAGACCTGAGTTAAATCCTACCTCTGCTCCTTAACTAGCTGTAACTTTATACCATCTTTCTAAGGTCATTTTCTCATCTGTGAAGTGGGAATAGACTACTTGGAGGGTTGTGAAGTAAACGGAAACATAGGTAAAGTGCTGAGCACATGGCTTAGTACAGCATCAGGCACATAGAATTAGCTGCTCTTGTGATGATAGGATTTACCTGCATCTTGTCGTAAACCACACACACCCTTTTAGTCCCCAAACCTGGGATCTCATCTTACCAGATTCCAGCTCTTTGAGAAAGTAGCGGAAAAGCCAGAGAGAAAATGGAGTAGGTCATGTGTAAGTGGTGTCATTTCTTACACAGGTTAGAAGAATGTATTGGGGAGACCCACACCTGCTTATGGCATTTTTTAATATGCCCATTAGCAGTAAGGCCTGGTGAGTGTCCTGAGATCTGACCAGTCAGGGAGAAGCCGAGAGATAAAAGGGGAAACTTTGGAGTTGTGTTTGGCGTCAGTCAAGTCTTTCCAATATGTTAATCCTGCTCTTCCCCACAACCAAGGGATGGCTGCTTTAAATGGTGGCCTGGGCAGCAGTGGCCTTTCCAACGGCACTGGGAGCACCATGGAGGCCCTCACGCAGGCCTACTCGGGAATCCAGCAGTATGCTGCCGCGGCACTCCCCACTCTGTACAACCAGAACCTGTTGACACAGCAGAGTATCGGTGCTGCGGGAAGCCAGAAGGAAGGTGAGTGCGAAAGGACAGAGGGGCGTTACTCTCCCTGCAGCAGAGCTGAAGGTCAGGCAAAGGCCAGGAGGCTCGTTTAGGGGGGTCAGTGCTTTTCTTTGGCAGTGTCAAGGGTAGACTGAGAAGTTCTGTAAAGTGTGTTCTGCTTTTGGAATGTTCTCTGGATGTGGCTCAGATCAGAACCTGTGTTTGCCCTCCTGCGATCACGCTGCAGGTTTTAGATGATGAACCATACTGACCTTACTGTGTAACAGCAATTTGGCGATCTCTGTTAGGAAGTCATCTTTGTGGATTATAAATTTCTCAGAGGATATCTTCAGTCTAGGTGTCCCTTTTAAGCTCTCTTACTTGGCATTTTCCTCATTTCTGACCTTTGCTGTTACTAATTAATGACGCACTGAAGGTGATGGGACAGAAAATTATGGCCCATGGTTGATGAATTGGGAAGTGTGTGCTGTGACATAAATGGTGTTAAATTCAGGAGAGACCTTCTAGGCAGAAAGAGGCCTGAAGGTGGTTTGTATCCATAGAAAGTCCTGCTGACACCTCTGTGCTCATACTTGACTGGGTTTCTGCAGCCAGAACCTGGCAAGGTTTAAGCACTGATGTGGAGAAAAGACACGTAGCCTCTATTGCCATGGCAGCAAGGACTCCTGGTCTGGTGCCTCCTCACCTGCTCCGAATCAAAATGCTTCTGTGCCCTAGGATGTGGTAGTGGGGCACCTGATAGCACTGCAGAGACGGACAGTAAAGCAGGAGAAGCATGAGGTGTTCCGTGTGGTGCTCTGAAGACTGACGGATGGGAAAGAGGGATGGGGAGCACCCGAGGCACAGCATTTTGTGTAGAACAGAGAAGGTCTCTAACTTGATGTTTAGTCAGAGACCTGAGGAAGTGAGGAAGCAAGCGATGCACACATCTAGAGGAAGAAGGGTAATGGGGGCAGAGGAACACCTGTGTTTCATCAGTGCAAAGGCGCTGCTTCTGTAGTGTTCCGTGATGTGTTTGATGACAGCAGGGAGGCTGGGTGGCTGGAGAGTGGCTGGACTGCAGTTATAATCAGTGATCTTTGGTTAGGAAGTCATTGAGTGTAAGTGGTTGGAAGAGGAAAGCACATTCTGTTTTCGAGATCAGTGTTAATCATAGGTACCTTTTTTCACTTTTTGTTTTTTAATTTTTTTAATGTTTTTTTTATGTTTTTGAGAGAGAGACACACACACACACAGACACAAGCAGGGGAGGGGCAGAGAGAGAGAAACAGAAATGCAGAATCCGAAGCAGGTTTCAGACTGAGCTGTCAGCACAGAGCAAGATGCGGGGCTTGAACCCATGAGCCATGAGATCATGACCTGAGCCGAAGTCAGACACCTAACCAGCTAAACCACTCAGGCGCCCCAGTGTTTGTTTATTTTTGAGAGAGAGAGAGAGAGAGAGAGAGAGGGCACACATGGGAAAGGGGCAAAGAAAGGGGGACAGAGGACCCGAAGAGGGCTCTGTGCTGACAGCTGAGAGCCCGATGCAGGGCTTGAACTCAAAAACTGAGATCATGACCTAAGCAGAAGTCAATGCTGAACTGACTAAGCCACCTATGATCCCAATCATAGGCATTTTTTAAAATGTAATTTCTGGGGTGCCTGGGTGGCTCAGTCGGTTAAGCGTCCAACTTCGGCTCAGGTCATGATCTCACGATTCGTGGGTTCGAGCCCTGCGTCGGACTCTATGCTGACAGCTCAGAGCCTGGAGCCTGCTTCAGATTCTGTATCTCTCTCTCCCTGGCCCTCCCCTGCTCTCGCTCTTGCTCTCTCTCTCAAATAAAACATTAAAAAAATAATAAAATGTAATTTCTTTGTATTGAGGTTCACTATACATGTAAAACTCACCTTTTGGGGAATATATAGCTCTGTGAGCTTTGATGAACACATACAGTCACGTGACCACCTTCACAGATGGAGAATGCTTCCATTGCATGCACCCCCCGCCCCCTATTCCTTCATGTCCCTTAGTAGTCATTCCCTGCCACCACCTCCTGCCTCACAACTGCCAATCTCTTTGCTGTCCGTGTACTTTCTAGCACAATTTTGAAACCTGTTATGTTTATAATCCCTTTCTACTTCCTTTTCTGTGTTTCTCTACAAGCCTTTTGTCTCCAATTTTATTGCACCACACACAAGCCTGCCTGCTTTATTGTCTCAGCCCTTGCTCCTCCCACAAGGTCAAATTCTGACACCACTTAGTGGGAAAGAGTCTGTATCACTGATTGCTGTTTAGTTTTCTGTTTTGTGTTTGGAGAATCTGTTTAGTTTTCCAAATGAATCTGTGTTGTGGGATACAGACCATTTTTTTGTTTTGTTTTTTTAAGAGGTTTCTGGGTTTTGTTTTTTTTGTTTTTTGTTTTTGTTTTTGTTTTCTTAAATAGTTTATTGTCAAGTTGGTTTCCATGCACAGACCGTTTTAATGCCAATGAAAATGAGAAACGGTGGGGGGGTAAGTTTGACACTGATACTGATTTTTTCTTTCTTTCTTTTCTTTCTTTCTTTTTTTAAGTGTATTTTTGAGAGATGAGTAAGAGAGGGGCAGAGAAAGGGGGAGAGAGAATCCCAGGCAGGCTCTCCCCTGATAGCGGATCCCATGACCCTGGGATCATGACCCAAGCAGAAACCAAGAGTTTGAACCCTCAGCCAGCTGAGCCACCCAGGGGCCCCAGCACTGATGCCTTTTCAATCACTGGGTGTTTTGAAGGTCCAGAAGGAGCCAACCTGTTCATCTACCACCTGCCCCAGGAGTTTGGAGATCAGGACCTGCTGCAGATGTTTATGCCCTTTGGGAATGTCGTGTCTGCCAAGGTTTTCATAGACAAGCAGACAAACCTGAGCAAGTGTTTTGGTATGTTGGCTTCTCTTTTGGTGTAGGGAGGGTTAAGTGCCTTTACCACTGAGAACAAGAAGGGGCTGAAAGCAGGGAGAGCCGGGTTTGAATTGGGTTACTGTTTAACTCAACCTTAGGCAGATCAGTTTTTTCATTTCTATAGTATGGATGAGAGATTTCTACCCGTACTGTTGCTCCAGAAGTAATAATAATATATGGAAATAGTTTGGTCAGAAAACTTCAAAGTGCCATGTAGAAGTCAAGTGGTACTGTCAGGAACCTAATTTGTTTCATGTGATAATAATTTCCAGAATTCTTGTCCCTGCTGAGAAATTTGGGATTTGAGACTGTGCTCATAAGATATCTCTTGCGTAAGGAGGACTTGGAATCTACTTGGCTCATCAGGTCCCTCACCCAGGTTTCTTCTTGGATACACAGGTTTTGTAAGTTACGACAATCCTGTTTCGGCTCAAGCTGCCATCCAGTCCATGAACGGCTTTCAGATTGGCATGAAGCGGCTTAAAGTGCAGCTCAAACGTTCGAAGAATGACAGCAAGCCCTACTGAGCGTGCTCCCCTCTGAGACTGGAGTGAGAGGGTCTTCTGGTAAGTGGGGGAGGAGCACCCTTAATGATTCGAAGCCCTAAGGCTGTGTGTTGACAGCCCTGGACCCTGATCCCTGCCACTCTCGCAGGCACAGCTTGCCCTGAAGACTCGGCTACTGCCTTCTGTGGGAGTTTCGCTTCGTACAGAGGACGAGTTTGTGCTTTGGTTTCCAGTGTTTTACTTTGGAGTTTAGGTGCCATATCCTGAGTTTTTTTCTTTATTTAAAGTTTGCTGTGTTTGTAACCAGTGTGTGTTGAGAAGGACCAACATCAAACCGCCCTGGGGGGGAGGAGGGGATTGGAGAAACATTAAAAAAAGATCAGAGCTTTCCCCAAACTACCCCAAGAGAGAGGATAGAGTGAAACCAAAAACTGACCACAGAATCTCCTTGAGTGCGAGAGTGGGTGAAATGAGAACTGGCATCTAAGGGCCTTTGGGGAAGAGGGAGACGCAGAGGCAAGGCTGGCTTTGGAGGCGAGGACAGTGACCCACACCCTATGGTCCTGGGAGCTGGAGGCTGAAGTGCCTCCGTAGCTGCCTTCTGGGGAGTTCCTGAGTTCTTGCCACCTAGTTTTCAGATGCTTGTGCAGAATTTCTGCTGCTCTTTCCCAAGAGGGAGAAGACAGTTCTCTGGAAATAAAGCACCTGTTAAATTAGCTTGACATATGCAAAAAGCAGGGAGACATCACCCATTACGGCTGGAAAAGCCGCCCATTGGTGTTGGATTTGGCTCCGCCTGGCTGGTGGCTATCAGGGAGAAGCAGCCAGTCAAAGAGGTTTTTAGTTTATTTCAACACCACATTGTTAGACCATGGCCCATTTCTAATAGGTCCCTTTAAGTGAGGCCTCTAGGCAAGATGCTGTCTGGTTTCCTTCCTTGTAATTGACCACAGCAAAGAGTGTCACTTCCATCCCAAGCCACCGTTTTCTCCTGAGAGCAGATCTAAGAAGGGCTTATAGTATCTAGCTTGAAGGGGGCACTTCTCCTGAGCAGAGTGATCAAAAGCCATCAGATTAGGGGAGGAGGAGCCTCCTTCTGGGTGTACCTGAAGCAGAGGCCCCTTTCAGTCAGAGCTGCATTTGTCAGCAGCCAGCACTTACTCCGTAAAAGGATGAGAATTCTGTGCTTGCCTCTGCGGTTGAGCGATCCCAGAAGTGGTATACCCCTCCCCGCAACACACACAAGGCAGGCCCCTCTTCTGACCACTCCAGCCCCTTCTGCTCTTGGGGACAGAGGAGACAACAGGACGTTTACAGCCTCCCTGTGGATTTAGTGTTCATTTACCTCAGTATTACCGTGTTCATTTTTGTCCTCGTGCTTACAGTTAGCTCCCTGCTGCCTCCCGCAGGCCTCACTGCGGCTCTTGCCT
The DNA here is from genome assembly GCF_003009895.1 of Hyaena hyaena. Classification (NCBI taxonomy): domain Eukaryota; kingdom Metazoa; phylum Chordata; class Mammalia; order Carnivora; family Hyaenidae; genus Hyaena; species Hyaena hyaena. Next base: position 1,021,313 of record NW_024080655.1, read on the forward strand.
GTGACCCACACAGCCTCTGGGCCCTTCCTCTGCTCCAAGAAATGCTGTGGGGCTGGAGAGCCAGAAAGAACGTGCTGTTGGGAATGTGCACCTGAGCAGAGGTAGCCCTGTTGGGATATGACTCTTAGCCAGGGACAGGGTCCCTGGGATCTTAAACCTCACGAACATCGGTCCTGACCCCTGACAGCAGAGATGAGATTAAAGGGGTTGGTTTGGTATGAAGTCAGATGGGGACTCTCTCCTTGTCATACTGTCCATTTGGGTCACAGACAGGGATTGACCGTCTTGTTGTTGTACAGATAGTTTGGTGGTGTTGGATTATCCCATTGACGCAGGGACAGCTGTTCCCTTCTCATAGTGATAACTTGGGTCTGTTGTCCTCTAAGAAACGTGAAACATACTTCTTAAGCTGAACCACGTAAACTTGAATTCCGTGCACTGGGAGAAATGTGTCCTGTGTTTCAAGGATAAAACTGTTCCAAAGGCTTCCAGGGTCATGATGGGATTTTTTAAATAAATGCAAAAAATAAAAATAAAAAAGAAAAAAGAAAAAAAGAAAAAAATGCTAGGTTGGGGAGGCGCTGTTCTGAATCCCAACCGGCTGGAACCAAGAATGTCGTTTCTATTTTTATAGAAGTTTTATACAGCTCCGGGGTGGAGAATATTTATTACCTAAATTATATCTCTGGAAAAGGCCAGGATTTTGTAGAATCCAGAATGTGATTGTTGTACACACAGGGTGCTGTGTATGATTGAAACTACTGACTCTCTGTGGCCCGTTTGCAGCCCAGCTAATAATCTGCCAGAGGGGAAGGAGTTAATGCTGTGAATTGGTGGAGGAGAGAGCTGTGCTCCCCAGGGTGCTGCCGGTGCTGTGATAGCTGACCTTCTGTTCTGTCTTCCTACTTGGCCATCGAGGGGTTTTCCAAAGCCCAGAACTCTGCTCCCTCCCTACTTTCTCCCCCATCCCCCTCCTCCCGCATTTCACAATTATTTGTCCATGGATTTGCCCTGGGCTCTGGGACCTTATGAAACGCCTTTTCGAATAATATGAAAGGCAAAGGTACAGTCAGCCCACGTTTGATAGCAGACCCAGAGGGTTCCTACCTGCTTGTGAGTTCTGTTTTCTGAAAGGAGCATGTGCCACAGCAGGGCCCTGGGCTGCCACAGCGGCCAGCTGGTGAGACCAGGCACTTCTCTCTGTTCTCTCCCCTGCGCAGCGAGTGAGCACGGTAGCACTGCCCTTGAGCACAGTTCTCTCCCCAGGCCAAAGATGGTTTGTGAAGAAGCTGCTCCCCTACAAGTCTCACAGTGTGGAAGGGTTCAGCTCTGAGAGTGGAGACTAGCAGTCGAGTCTTAAGCAATCCTTTTCTGTTGTGTGGGGGTTTCACTTACATAAATGTGTTTTCTGCTATAGTTTTGTTTCTTACTTGGGTTTCATCATGAAATTAATTTGCCTTGAATGTAGCCAGACACTGTCTCCTGGGTCCCACATGAGTGGCCAGGGCCTGCGTGGAAGCTAAGAGCTTGGATTTCTGGAAACAAAAGGCCATCCCCGTAGAGTTGAGGAGAAATCCTGGCCCTCTCCCCTAGAGAGTTCCCCCACCCCAGCCATGGTCTTCTTTCTCCTGGGTTTGAGGAGGGGGGAGGCTGCGGCTCTGTTCCACCAGAGAGACCTTACCTTCTTCCTCGGACGAGTTTGGGCGCCTTGGGAAATCCAAGCCTTAGGTTCCCTTCTGTCTCTGGCAGTTGGATGTTTTCTTGGTGTCCTCCATGTCCTTTTTGACTTTTCCCTGTGTCCATTGTTAGCATGTGCAAAAGTTCCCTGTCATTACCCAGCCCCCGCCCCGCCCGCCTCCTCATTTCAGGGCTGTACACAGTGAGTGTTCCTCTTCTCTCTCTCTCTGTTTGGATGTATTGCTCTGTGTAACTCAGTGGGTCTCCCTCTTTCTGGTTTGTTTTTTTTTCTAGATTCCTGCCGTTTGTTCATCGTTGTGCCTAAAGCATGTCGATGTGGCGTCAAGTACATCGTCCAAATCCCTGTCTCTTCAGCTTCTCTGATGCTTGAACTCTCACCTTTGACCTTGTGTTGACCTTTGATGCTGACGTGTATTTTTATTATGTTTGTTTCTTTCTTTGTTATTTCTTTTTTTCTTTTCCTTTTTTTTTTCTTTTGTGCTGCCAAATTGGTTTTGCTAGAACGACTGCTGAAGGGGAAATATTTAAACTTGCATTTGAATATAAAAAAATCTATTTTTCTAGAACTTCATAAGATAACCACTTGATTTTGTGATTCCAATTCTTTGTAACTGTCTTCAGAGCAGCCCTACTAGCACATACCGCGTGGTGTTTGTATTTCTGTGAACACACAGCCAGTCCGTTTCTAGGCTTTGTTTCTCTGTGTGCTTAGTTTTAAAGACAACTTTGAAGTAAACAATGAAATAAAAGATGTCACTAAAACCTTTGAGGCTCCTGAGCACATTTTGCTGATATAGTTTGTGGGGCTTGAGGAGACCGCATGTGTTCTTCTTGTTTTTCTGAGTTCTCAACTGCAGAAAACACCTGAACCCCTTTCCTTTTTGACCGCAGGCTGCAGTTTAGCCAGCACTTTTTCTTTTTCTTTTGTGGTTCTTCCCTGTAGTGACCCTGCAGGGAGCCTTCAAGTCCCTCTGGCCCCTTCCCCTCAGCCCCGCTGTGCCCACCTCCATGCTTGTTCCTACAGTCTCCACAGCAAAATGTGATGCTTTTATTTTTTTTTTTTGTTTTGTTTTTGTATTGTTTTTGTGTTTTTGTTTTGAATTTTTTCCTTTCCTACTAAGATTATGCCCAGAAAAAACAAGTTTTGCATGTTTCCTGCTGTTTCTTCACACCTTCGTATATATCACCTTCACCTCTCTGTTTTCTATAGTTTGTGCAAAAACTGACCGATTTAAAAGGGTTTCAAAGAAGCTGTTTTAAATTGTTGTGGGGTTGATTATTTTTTTCAAGATTGTATTGTTTTATTTTGAAGTGGCAACTTTCTCCTCTATTGCCCTTAGAGCGTTTGCCTGTGCACTTAGACTGTCACCTCATGTGGCCTCCAGGCCTCAGCAGTGGGGGGGGAGGGGGGGAGGGGTGGGGGGAAGGAAGCTGGCTGCTCTCTTCAGAGATGGTTGGGAAGGGGGCCTGGACAGGCACGAGGAGCAGAGATAGAACCCAGAAGGTGGCTGCGGGTGGGCAAGAGGTTTAGCGCATTAGGGGTAGTGAGCGTCCCTCAGCCCCGAAGGAGGGTGCTCTTAACCACTCAGAGGAGGCCATCCATGCACTAAACGGCAATATACCTGCCAGCGCTTTTCCTAGGTGACAAGCACAATACTACAGTCTTCACACTGTTTACAGCCCTGGGCACCAACTACCCCACACTGGCTCTTCACCACAGCTCTGCTCTTGCTTAGCTAGTGGGGTGGGGATGAGGGCAGGGATTTGGGTTTTTGTTTGTTTTTTGTTTTTTTTAATTGGGTGAAGAGCCAAATAGCTACTGTCCCTGGGTGCCAGGCAAGCCAGTTCCTTGGTTCCCTGAGGGGAACTTGCTCTCCTCTCTTGTGGCACCATCCAGCCTCAGGGTCTTAGGGACTTGAGTAAGAATGTGAATGGTGGAGGGAGAGGCCAGAGGAGACTAGAGGTCACGGGATGGATCTGTGGAGGTAAGAGGTTGTAGAGAGGGAGGAGTTTGTCAAAGATTCCACCCAGACCTAAGCTGCTGGCGGGTAGGAGAGCTGGGAAGTAGGATTGTCCAGGGAATGGTGAAGAGGGGTAGCCGAGGGATGGGGGGAGGGGGGTGGGGAAGGTAGAAGCACTGTTAGCATCATCTATGCTGGGGTTGATGAAGGTAGGGATCCGGGCAGAGTTTCTGCTGTGGGACCCAGCAGGTTGCCTAGTATTACGCTTGAGGCCACTCTTACTAGGAGGAAAGGGCGGCCAAATGGAGGCCCAGTGTATGGTAGGCTGCTTCATTTCCTGGAAGGGGTGATTGGATGGAAAGAGGCCAGGAACCCCAGCCTGAGCGAGACTGCCGTGCACCCCACAGTCTGACTGCACAGAGCCGCCTCTGTTGGCAGAAGGCGCTGAGGCTCCCCTTCCTGTGTATTCAGAATCCGTGTTTGCCAATATATTTTGCTTTCAATTCCAAGAGGAGCTCTGGGAAAACCTGTGGATAAAACCAAATGCCAAACGTTGGACGTTGTTTCCTTTTCCTTTTCTCTCTCTGATTGTTTTAATTGTTCTGTGGTGGTTTTAATGGATTTGAGACCCTGGAGCGGCAGCTGCCTTTCTGATTTCCAGCTGCTTTTTGTGAATAATTTAAAAAGAAAAAAAAAAAAGAAACTTTACATTTTGGAGACAAACCTGTGTGAGTTTTTTATTGGTACAAACGTTGTATTTAACACTAGGGGTTTTGTACAGTTTTTTGCCTTTTCTACTAGAAAACAATGTAAAGTGATTTCACAATGTGAAGAGAAAAAAAAATTGCCACTATGACCAAACGCACAGTCTGTTCTGCAGCAACAATGGGATTCAATCAACTCAAAGTCGTGATTCAGCCGTAGAAATGCTTTTCCTTTACCTTGTTTGAGCTTTTCCTTTCTTTCCTGTTTTGATTTGCAAAAGAAAATGTCTTTTCTGTGTGAACTTGTGTTGTACTATGTAGAAAATTATGAATTTTACTTTAATGGTTTAAAAAAAAAAAAAGGCAAGAAGAGCCTTTGTCGCTTTTCTGACCTGATCACAGAGTTTGTGTAGTGGATTAAAAAAGAAAAAAAAAATTGTTACAAGTTTGGAGCAAGGGAGTATGTGTTTAAAAGGAATCTCCTTCCTTTTTTTGTGTGTTTTTCCTTTTGTCCCAATGGGGAACCTAAATCTGTTTTAATTGCACAGACACACGGACAAAAAGTCATTTTGTATCTGCCAAGTGTGGTACCTTCCTTTGTTTATTTGCTATTAAACTGTTTGAGAAGAACTGACGTTGTCTTCAGAGTTGTTATTGATCGTTGGGGTGGTCAGTGGGTTCCTTGGGGCTGGTGGGGTTCGTGTTATTCCTGAAGAGCGGGTGCGTGCCCTGGCAAGGTTTTGTTTTGATGTGCCTGTTTCATGAAACTCACCAAAGGCTCCTGAAAGACCATAATTTCTCCCCAGAAAACTACCTTCTCTGTCATCCCGTATTCTTCCACAACATCCCTGCTGATACAGGAGCACCTTCAAACTTTTTTGGAAACCTTCATTCTTTGGCTTCTTCTGTTTCTAGTAGTGGCTGCCACACTGCAGAATTGGCCAGACCAGTGAGTGCAGATCCCCTCTCTGGCCTGTGGAGTCCTGCGCACCAGGGAGGCGGCCAACCCACATGGAGCCCCAGAGCAGGGCACCCTTCCCGTCTGGCCCTTTAATGCTCCACCACAAAGTGGGTCAGCCCCTTTCCCCTTCATGCTGACCTCAGGACAAGGTCACAGAAGGGCATTTCTAGGATTCCTTGAGTTTACTACTCAGTAATTCTAGATCACTCTCTGAGACTCTACAGCTAGGCCTCCTGCAGATCCAAGAGCTGCAGGCTCGGCCCTGGGCTGGGAGTCTAGAGGCCTCGGCCTCAGCAGAGTCCCCCTGTGTGGGCTGTGTCTGGAGGAGCATTTCTCAGTGGGAGTTACACTGAATACTAGCCCACGAAATGTTTGATGAAGAGCGAGCTCTAGATATACGTAAACTTGGGAATAGTGCTTCCTCATTTGTGTTCATTAAAAATAAGTTTAAAAGTGGAAACTCGGGGGGGCGCCTCGGTGGCTCAGTCTGTTGGGCGGCCGGCTTCAGCTCGAGTCATGATCTTGCGGTTCGTGCGTTCGAGCCCCCCGCGTCAGGCTCTGGGCTGACGGCTCAGAGCCTGGAGCCTGCTTCGGATTCTGTGTCTCCCTCTCTCTGCCCCTCCCCTGCTCATGCTCTGTGTCTCAAAAATAAATTAACGTTAAAAAAATTTTATTAAAAAAAAAAGTGGGAACTCTATTACTCTGCCATAATTATCCTAGCTAGCTTCACTGACTGTTTACCACAGTCCAAGTGCTGTGGGAAACACTTGGTACATGTTATACGTTCCAGTCTTTATAACATCCCTGGGAGGAAGCTACTGTTTCCATCCTCATTTTGTAGATGAGTAAACTGAGGTTAAAAGACATTGGGTCGGGGCGCCTGGGTGTCTTCGTCTGTTAAGCTTCGGACTTCAGCTCAGGGCATGATCTCAGAGTTTGTGAGTTGGAGCCCCCATCAGCCTCTCTGCTGTCAGCGTGGAGCCTGCTTAGGATCCTTTGTCTCCCTCTCTCTCTGCCCCTTCCCCGCTTGCCTGGGAAAGCGCATGCCTGCTCTTTCTCTCAAGAATAAACAAACATTAAAAAAGGTTCAATAAAAAGATTGGGTTGTCTACTAGAAGGTGGTGTGCACTGAGAATCAAATCGGGTCTGCCTACCTCCCAAGCCCTTTCTCTTAACCACTACTGAGGAGCAGTCACTCCAGAAGAGCAAGTAAGTGTTCCTTTAGTTAAGCCGTGCCTTCTCCTCACACTTGCTTGCACACTGTCACCTAGGCTCTAGTGGAGGGAACTGGGGGCCTACAACTCTCGTGGCTCCCTCAGGTGGTGAATCCGTGCAGCTGCCCCCTCCCTCCGCTCCCCACCTTAGAGCAGCCATCTTGGTATAGAAGGGATTTGCTCCCAGATAGAAACCAGCACGCATGACGAGGCGCTGCTCCCTGTGAGGACTGGAGTACTTCCTGCGTCAGTCCTGCCACAACTGTTCTTTACCTAATTCTTTTTGATTTGTGGTGAAATATATATATATATATATATATATCCCCAAATGTTCTGAAACCATTCATAAGTAGATAATCCAGTGGCACTCAGCACATTTACAGTCTTGTGCAGCCATCACCACCTGGTGTTTTTAAGTCCGTTTGAAAGGCACCTTTTTCGACTTCACCTCATTTTGACCATTAATATTTATGAAGTCACAAGTTTGATATTTTAATTATGTTTTTAATGTACATTATGTGTTTAAATACACATTAAACTACATAACCAATACATGTATGTCTTCTCACAGAGGACATTTCACACTTTGGGAAATGGGGCCAAGATAGAGTCAGGGGCTTCCTTTGAGGACTCCCTTCCCGACTGGTTTCCTCTGTAATGAGAGGGTGATTGAACCTGAAGTTCTCTCCCATCTAGGTCAGATTTTTCTGTCACTCAAGATCAAGGTGGCAGATCTTGTCTTTTTAAGTTTTTGCCTTAGGACTCTTGTTCTCCTGAGATAGAACTCGATATAAAAATAGAACGTGAAATACAGCTTACATCTTTCAATTTAATATCGTGCTTATTAGACTGTTGTTTCTCTTGAAAATTTACAAAAAAAATATGTCAAAAGTATTTTTTTTACCTTTTACACTTTTAATAAATCGTTACTCATTTTTGAGAGAGCTCGAGCACACACACACGAGTGGGGGAGGGACAGACAGGGACAGAGAATCAGGCTCTGCGCTGATGGCAGAAAACCTGATGTGGGGCTGGAACCCACAAACCATGAGATCATGACCTGAGCCAAAGTTGGATGCTTAACCGAGCCACCCAGGTGCCCCTTTTTTTAATGTTTATTTTAGAGTGGGAGTGTGAGCAAGGGAGGGTCAGAGAGAGTGACTTCCGCCCTGACAGCAGAGAGCTTGATGCGGGGCTCAAACTCACAAACCTTGAGATCACGACCTGAGCTGAAGTTGGACACTTAACCGACTAAGCTCCCCAGGTGCCCCCCAAAAGTACTATTTTTAACCTTTAAAGAACTTCAGGCATGGGACCCCTGGGTGGCTCAGTCAGTTAAGCGTTCAACTTTTGGTTTCAGCTTAGATCATGATCACACGGTTCATGGGATCGAGCCCTGTGTCGCGCTCCACACTGACAGCAGGGAGCCTGCTTCAGTGTCCTTCTCTCTGTGCCTCCACCCCCCACCCACCCCCCGCCCCTTTCTCAATAAATAAACTTTAAAAAATAATAATATTCAGGCTTGTGCACTTTTATAATCATATAGCTGTATCTTAATTAAACTGTTTGTATTCGTTTTTAAAACCCACATGTAGTCACCTTTTATTTTTGAATAGAACCCTCAGCACCCAGGTGTTGCCACGCTCCTGGCTGCCAGCTCACCGCAGAGGCAGCCTCTGCTCCGGCTTTCTCGGCCAGCACGCTGCCCCGAGGCTCCCAGGCCCTTCACCTCGTGTGCTCACCTGCGCGTCTCAGCCCCTGCTGAAGAAAGGCATCGGGAAGGAAATGAGACCAGGTTTGGGACTTCACCTCTGGGAATGCCACACTCATGTCTGATGGCATTGCCCTTCCAGGAGGGATCAGAGATGGCTTTTTCTTGCACCTTCTGCCTTTCTCTAGCATTTTGCTTCTCTCTCAGGAACCCTTTCCAACCCCCACCATCTGGTATTTAATCTCTTTTGCATACATTGACTTTCTCTTTCCCGGTAAAGGCTTCAGCTCCAGGGACGGCTCTTCTTTTTTAAATCCAACTCAGAGTCTTGGGAGGAGAAATGGAACACAGTTCAACGGAGAAGAGCCAGCCGTCCTGATACTCCCGTAGCCAAGGCTCCAGGGCTTTAGCCCTGCCTGCATCCTCACCGACACCCCCTCCACCCCCGAGGGGTCCCCACTGACCTGAGGCCTCCTGAGGTTTTGGTATTTTTAAACAGCTTGATGGAGATAGAATTCACATACTCTGCAGTTCACCCACTTAGACTGGACAGGTCCCTGGATTTTAGCTGTGCAGCCATCACCACAGCCTAATTTTAGAACATTTTCATCTCACCCCAAAAGAAACCCCACACTCCCTAGCAGTCACTCCCCTTCTCACCTCCTCCTCGTTCCCAGCCCCTGGCAACCACATAATCTTTCTGCGCTACAGAGTTGCCTGTTCTGGATGTGCCCTACAAACGCAGTCGTAGAGTACGTGCCGCTGTGTCTGGCTTTCACTTAGGCCATCTCCCGAGGCCGTTCTGGCCTCCCCTGCTCAAAAGCAACTCAGCATTAGGCGTGTGCCACCTGCCTCTGCCATTCCTGGTCCTTCTGAGCTGCTCTGCACACAGTGCAGCCACGTGTCTGCGGCCCCTGTCGCTTCCACCTCTCCTGGCTCCCCTTGTCACCTGCCGCACCGGCTGCCTCCCCCTGAAGCTGGCTGTCTTCTGGGCCTATCTGCACTGTCCAGTTTGAGTACTCACTAGCCACGGAAGCTACATGTGACCAGTGGCTTCTGTGTTAGACAGCGGAGGGACCTGGAACATTTCCATCGTGGCAGTTAGGTACAGTGGTCAGGACTGTTCTAGATGTTACTTTTGCTTGTATTTATTTTACTTTTAAGTTTGCTTATTTGGAGAGAGAGTGCGAGCTTGAGCCAGGGATGGGTAGGGAGGGGCGGGAAAGGATGCCAAGCAGGCTCTGCGTTGTCAGCCTGGAGCCCAGTGCGGGGCTCAAACTCAAACTGAGATCGTGACCTGAGCCCAAGTCAAGAGTCCGACGCTTCACCGACTGAGCCACCCAGCGCCCCAACATCACTTTGCTTTTAAGAAGACAGACAACTCCCAGGGCGCGTGGGTGTCTTAGTTGGTGAAGCATCCCAACTTCGACTCAGGTCATGATCTCACATTCATGGGTTTGAGCCCCGCGTCATGCTCTGTGCTGCCAGCTCAGAGCATGGAGTCTGCTTCGGATTCTGTGTCTCCCTCTCTCTCTGCCCCTCCCCCCCCCTCGTGTGTGCGCAAAAATAAACAAACGTTTGGTCAGCCTGACTCTGAACTCTGTAGAGCGTATTCCTTTGGGAGGGTCTGTGGTGGGCCCTGGTTTAAATTCTACCTACCTCAAGGGGCACCTGGGTGGCTCAGTAGCTCCTTGGAGCCGCAAGGGCTGGTAGGTTAATAGGTAAATCAGGAAACATTTAATGAATAAATGAACAGATATCAAAAGATGATAGTTGATTTTGCTTAAGAGCTTCCTGATAACGCTCCCCCTGCCCTCAATTACATTAGAGTTTGATTTCAAAATTTCCACGCACTCCAAAAGGGAATCTTTTCCTCTCATACCTTGTTTATAGATGGCTAGCTACCAGCCAGATCCCGAGCTCTTTGTAGGCCCTCAGTGGCCTTGAAACAAACGACAGCCAAGTCCCTTTGAGCCATTTTGCAGAGATCCTGCTAATACAACCTCCAAGGCGGTCCCCAGGGGTGGCCCTGGCACACAAGGAAGTTGGTACCAGCAGCTGCTTGGCCCTCTGCTGCTGGAGGGCCCCTGTGGCCGTCTGGGAACTCCAAGAGAGGGGTTCCTACCTGCGGTCCTCCAGCCTTGAGAGTGTCCCCGACCCAGTCGTCCTTAAAGTGGAATGTGCCCAGAGCCTGAGGCTTACATGACACAATGACCTTTCAAATTTTTTTAATTTTTAAAAACTACTAATTTATTTTGGGGAGAGCACAAGCAGTGGACGGGCAGAGAAAGGGGAACAGAGAATCCAAAGTAGGCTCTGCACTGACAGCAGTGAGCCCAGTGCGAGGCTGGAACTCACAAACCGCAAGATCATGACCTGAGCCGCAGTTGGGCACTCAACCGACTGAGGCACCCAGGTGCCCCCACCATGACCTTTTTAAAAAATCATTTTAGGGGCACCTGGATGGCTCCATCAGTTAAGCGACCGAGTTCAGCTCAGATCATGATCTCACAGATTGTGAGTTTGAACCCCGCACCGAGTTTTGTGCCGACAGCTCAGAGCCTGGAGCCTGTTTCAGATTCTGTGTCTCCCCCTCTCTCTGCCCCTCCCCCACTCACACTCTGTCTCTCAGAAATAAACATTAAAAAACGAAATTGGGGAGGAGGGCACCTGGGTGGCTCAGTCGGTTAAGCATCCAACTTCAGTTCAGGTCATGATCTCTCATGGTTCATGGGTTCGAGCACCACATCAGGCTCTGTGCTGACAGCTCAGAGCCTGGAGCTTGCTTTGGATTCTGTCTCCCTCTCTCTCTGCTCCTCCCCTGCTCACACTCTCTCTCTCTCTGTCTCTCTCAAAAATAAACATCCAAAAAAATTTTTTTTAATTTCTTTAAATCATTTTAGGGTTCGAGGTTTTTTTTTTTTATTTTAATGCAAAACACTAAATAGTTATATAAAAGAGGCTTTAGAGTATGGTGGGAAGGGGCACCTGGGTGGCTCAGTTGGGTTAAGCATCGACTTCAGCTCAGGTCATGATCTCATGGTTTGTGGGTTTGAGCCCCACATCGGGCTCTGCCGACAGCCAGCTCAGAGCCTGGAGCCTGCTTCGGATTCTGTGCCTCCCTCTCTCTCTGACCCTCCCCTACTCACACTGTCTCTCTCTCAGAAATAAAAGATTTGTTCAGGAGTCTCTTAATCTGGCTACACCACTAGTCCTGGGACCTCGGGCGAATAAGTGACGTGATTCTCTCAGCCTCACGCTCCTCACGTGCCAAATGGAAGTGAAGACGCCCACCCAGCAGAGCTGGGAAGATGAGAGATTGGCGCAGGGCCGCCCCTGGCAAACAACGTTCAACTTGCTAAAAACCCTGAGTATATAAAAGTTAGAAGTGAGCGTTTCCCCATCCCACAGCCCATTGATAACTGTTAAACAGATGGGGTAAGTATGCTTCCAGAATTTTTCTGTCTATATACAAAAAATATGTACATACATAATTTTTGTTAATAAAAATGAGATCGTGCCATAATGTACAGAATGTTCTGCAGCATGCAGTTTTTCATTCACTATGTCACGGGCACCCTTCCATCTCGGTATGTACTCCACGATGTACAACTTTCCGTTTTAGAGGCTACATAGCATTTCATGGTTTCTTCACCACTTTCCTACTGGACATAGATTATTTCTAGTTTTTCCACGATTAGAAACACTCAAAGCCAATTCCAGGAAGGTCCAGTAGGCCCATTATAGGGGTGTTAGTTGAGTGACTCGGTTTCATTTGGTTTTCATAGAAACCTTACCAGAGAGGTGATACCCCATGTACAACCAGGAAAAGGAATTTGTCGAGAGGGAGGAACTGCCCAAGGATTGCACAAATCCAGGCAGACGGGGCCTGGGACTGTCCCCTCCGGTTACATTTGTCATGCTTCCGGGCAAGCAATGCAAGTGAGTGAAGGGTGGCTGACCTAAGATGACAGATGACACCTGGCCTCAGGGTCAAGGCAACAACAGTGGGAGCCAGGTGGGGGCTGTGGGTGAAAGAAACATTCTTGGTCCCCTCACCTGACTGGCTGACCTGCAGAATCCCAGGACCGAGATTGTTTGAGCTTCTGGTCTCCAGATGAAGCAGGACATACTGAGTTTTGTATGAAATCTCCCAGCTAACAAGGATAGCCAACCACTCCAAGGTCTTCAGCATTTTGCCTGCCACATCGAGACCCCTGCTTCAGCCCCAGACTTAATATCCTGCTTTTTTTTTTTAATGTTTATTTATTTTTGAGAGACAGAGACAGAGTGTGAATGGGGGAGGGCCAGAGAGAGAAGGAGACACAGGCAGGATCCAAAGCAGGTTCCAGGCTCTTGAGCTGTCAGCACAGAGCCCGAGGCGGGGCTTGAACTCATGAACCGCGAGATCATGACCTGAGCGGGTCAGAAGCTTAACTGACTCAGCCACCCAGGCGGCCCATATCCTTCTTTTGATTATAAAGCTGGAGGCTAGCACGTGAGGCACGTAGCTCGTACCTGACGCAGAAGGCACTTGGTTGAAGCCTCCGTGCCCCTGTGTCACACCACCCTGCGAGGTTAAGTGGCCCCCAAAAGACCATTTCAATCTGTCCTTTCGACTTCCAGGGGCCATTGTCTGCCTTCACTGCCAGCATTGGTGAGCAAGGCTTGACTCTTGACCCTCTCCTGAGCCGCCTTTGTATACATTTCTTTCGCCACCCTGACCAGAGCCTCAGCTAAGACCGGAGACCAGAGAGCTTGTTGTGATTTCTGAAAACAGGTGTCCGATTCCCCTTTACTTTTTTCCCTCTCCCTCCTCCTTCCTGAGACAGTATCATGGTTCAGGGAGGGACCCCTAGAGTCACACTGCTCAGATCTAGTCCCTGCTCTGTCTGTAGTCTGTGTGGTCTTGGGCAGGTCAGATTACCTCTCAGTGCCTCTCAGGTTTCTCATCTGTAACCTGGAAGAAATATTTAGCTCAGAAAATTTTAGTTTCATTCTTCTGTTGGTCTCTCACTTTGCTAGGGGCTGTGCAGGTGCTAGGGGTACAAAGACAGACGACCGCCTTTGCCCTAAAGGAGCATGACCTAGGGGCGCCTGGGTGGCTCAGTCGGTTAAGCGTCCGACTTCAGCTCAGGTCATGATCTCGTGGTTTGTGGGTTCAAGCCCCGCGTCGGGCTCTGTGCTGACAGCCCAGAGCCTGGAGCCTGTTTCGGATTCTGTGTCTCCCTCTCTCTCTGACCCTCCCCTGTTCGTGCTGTCTGTCTCTCTTTCTCTCTCTCAGAAATAAATTTAAAAAATTAAAAAAAATTCAAAGGAGCATGACCTTGAAATAACTGTGCACAATAGTCAGTAAAGGGCTGACTGCGGGGCAAAGGGAATCTTCTGCCCAGTTTTCAAGTTTTGAGATCATTTGAGTTCCCAGGTACCTAGAAGGTACCCAGACTCCTTTGGGGCACAGATATAGGCTGTCCATGTCCTTTCCTTCCTGCCAAAGACCGAGTTGAATTCAGGTCTAGACTTTTGAGCCAGAGTGAATGTGGTAGGTCTTCAGCACTTTCCCTGTGGGCCCAGTGTCCTTCCCCTCTGGAGGTTAACTTTCACCAAGACCCCCAACTTTCCAGATGAGAAGAAGATCCCAGCCAACTCTCTTGTGCAAGTGGCTCCCTGGCTACCCACCAAAACTCCCTCTCTCCCCCTTTCCCAGCTTCCTGTGGTGGTGATTGAAGAACACTTCCCCCTGGGGAGTCTCCATGGCCTTGCCTAGTCCCATGGGTCTTATTTCTGCGTCCCCTCTGTGTCTGAGCTGTGACCCTCTGGCATGGACTCCTGAACTGGCTAGGAGCCCTCCTGCTCCAGATTGCTCCTCTCTGGACCCACTTGGCTCACAGTAAACGGGAAGCCATCTCCGCCCGTGCCTCAGTTTCCCCAGGCTGAGGCAGGACATGGCAGATTGACTGTGAAGTCTGCAGCAGTTGCTTTGAATTTCAAAATTAGACTTTTGTTCCTCCGCCTTTTCCCATTCATTCATTCAGCGTGTTTATTGAGTGACCCCCGTGTGCCTGGCCTTGCTCTGGAGATAGTCAGTGGTGGATGAGACAGCGTCTCTGCCCACGCATCTGAGTAGGGAAACAGATGTTAAGCAAACAACCTTATTGGTGACTATAAAATTATAGAGATAAGTCTTGTATCAGAATGGAATGTAATTCTCCATGAGAGTATAATGAGCTGATTCACCCTAACTAGAATGTCACTAGGCAGAATGTTGGGGTAAGGAGGAAGAAAGGAATCAAGAGGCCCTGGGGTAAACAAGGTTGCCAGTTCCTCAGAAGTTGAGCACTACAAAACATGAAAATATGGGGGTACCTTGGTGTCTCAGTTAAGCATCCAACTCTTTTTTTTTTTTTAATTTTTTTAAAATATTTTTTTTTTTATTTATTTCTAGGAGAGAGAGAGACAGCGTGAGCAGGGGAGGGTCAGAGAGAGAGGGAGACACAGACTCTGAAACAGGCTCCAGGCTCTGAGCTGGCAG
>NW_024080655.1:1036354-1162631 GCF_003009895.1 Hyaena hyaena
CCAGGCTCTGAGCTAATCAGCACAGAGCCCAATACGGGGCTTGAACTTGGGAATGGCTGCATCATGACTTAGGCTGAAGTCAAACACTTAACTGACTGAGCCACCCAGGCACCCAAGTGTCTGAATATTGATTTCAGCTCAGGTCACAATCTCATGGTTCATGAGTTCGAGCCCTGCATTGGGCTCTGCGCTGACAGTGTGGATCCTGCTTGGGATTTTCTCTCTACCCCGCCCCGCCGCTTGCTCTCTCTCTCAGAATAAACTTTTAAAAAATTTTAAATAGGTATTGGGGCGCCTGGGTGGCTTAGTCGGTTAAGCGTCCGACTTTCGCTTAGGTCATGATCTTGCGGTTCATGGGTTTGAGCCCCGCGTCGGGCTCTGTGCTGACTGCCAGCTCAGAGCCTGGAGCCTGTTTCGGTCTGTGACTCCCTCTCTCTCTGACCCTCCCCTGCTCACGCTGTCTCTCTCTCTCCTAGAAATAAATAAAACATTAAAAAAATTAAAAAAAATTTTAAATAGAAAATATGAAGATTTGTCCATGAATGTTTATAGCTTGGTTATTTTTTTACAGTCCAAAAGTGAAACAATCCCCGAATGTCCATCAACCATTGAATGGCTAAATAAAACGGTATATCTATCCAATGGATACTATTCAGCTATAAAAAGAAATGAAGTACAGTATGGATGAATCTTGAAAACATGATGCTAAGTGAAAGAAGCCAGTTACAAAAGGCCACATATTTTATTACTGCATTTATATGAAATGTCCAGAATAGACAATTCCATAGAAAGTAGTGGGGACACCTGGGTGGCTCAGTCAGTTAAGAATCCGACTCTTGGTTTCGGCTCAGGTCATGATCTCACCGTTTGTGGGTTCAAGCCTTGAATCGGGCTCTGCGCTCACAGTGTGGAGCCTGCTTGGGATTCTCTCTCCCCCTCCCTGACCCTCCCCTGATTGCTCTCTCTCTCTCTGTTTCTCTTTCTCTCTTTTTCTCTCTCTCTCAAAACTAAATAAACTTAAGGCGCCTGGGTAGCTCAGTCAGTTGAGCATCCGACTTTGGCTCAGGTCATGATCTCATAGTTCATTGGTTTGAGCCCCACATTAGGCTCTGTGCTGACAGCTCAGAGCCTGGAGCCTGCTTCAGATTCTGTGTCTCCCTCTCTTTCTGCCCCTCCCCTGCTTGCACTCTCTCTCTCTCTCTCTCTCTCTCCCTCTCTCAAAAATAAATAAACATTAAAGAAATTCTAATAAAAAAACTAAGTAAGCTTTAAAAAATAAAAAATAAAAAAATTTTTAAAAAGAAAGTAGATAGTGATTGTGGGGTGTAGTAATTTGCTAAAGCCACCATAACAAAGTGCCATAGACTGAGTGGCTTAAACGATAGGAATTTATTTTCTGAAAGTTCTAGAACCCAGAAATTAGAGATCAGGGCTTGAAAGGGTGGATTCCTCCTGAGGCCTCTCTCCTTGGCTTGTAGATGGCTGTATTTTTCCTGTGTCCTTATTGGTCTTACGGTGTATGTGTCTTGATCTCTTTCTTATGACACTAGTCATAGTAAGGGCCTTCCTGAATGACCTCATTTCACCTCTTTAAAGATGGTGTCTCTAAGTACATCCCATCTAGGGGTTAAGACTTCAACATATGAATCCGGGAAGGCACCAGTTCAGCTATAATGGGAATGGAGTGACTTCTCACCGGCATGGGTGTTCTTGACGTGGTGAAAATGTTCATGTGGTGATCAATGCCCAAACCTGTGAATATACTAGAAACTCTCCATTCTGAAAGAAGGAACTTTGCCCTGGGGCAAGAAAGAGCCTGGTGTGCAAAGAAAAAAGAGAAATATTGGGGGAGACAGGCTGGTGGCGTTGGCGGGGCCCTGTTACCAGGGTGCCTCAACACCAGGAGCCCCAATATTTCAAGTGTCTGCTCTCTACTTAAGATGCTATGCTCTCTAAATAGATGTCTATGTAAGGTGCCTGGGTGGCGCAGGCTGGTTGAACGTCTGACTCTTGGTTTCAGCTTGGGTTGTGGCTCAGGGTCCTGGGGTCAAGCCCTGTGTTGGGCCCCACACTGGGCATGGAGCCTGCTTGGGATTCTCTCTCTCCCTCTACCACTTATATTCTCTCTCTCTCCAAGAACTTTAAGTAAACTAATATTCAAAATTTTAAATTTTGAATTAAAAAAAAGGGGGGGCACCTGGGTGGCTCAGTTGGTTGAGTGTCCGACTCTTGGTTTCTGCTCAGGTCATGATCCCAGGGTTGTGGGATCAAGCCCCACATCAGGCTCTGTGCTGAGCGTGGAGCCTGCTTAAGATTCTCTCCCTCTCTCCCTCCCTCCCTCCTTCCCTCCCTCTCTCTCTCTCTCTCTCCCCCCACCCCTCTCCCCCTTTGCATGCCCTCTCTCTCTCTCAAAATACAAAAATAAAATAAATTTTTAAAAAGATGTTGCCCTTCTCCACACTGTCTGGCACTAAATCACATTATTAGGAACCCTTCCAAACGGAGATGGGGATTGGAATTGGGACACTTTTTAAATGTTCAAGGGTCACCTCCTGTCCCTGGCAGGTAGTGTGCCATGGAGCAGATGGCCACGGCTCGGGATAAACTCTTGCTCTTCTATCCACTGAGGTGGATGACAGGATTCTCCTGCCCAAAGCCACACAGTCCACACAGCTAATAAGTGGCAGAATCAGCCAGGCTCCAGCGTCCACGCTGTTCCCCGCTACCCTGTGCTGCCTCCTAACAACCCTGTGAGTTAAGGTTTAGCCTATTATTATCCTCATTTGACATGAGGAAGCTGAGGCTCCGAGAGGCTCCGAGAGGTGACTGCCATGGCTTAGGTCATGCCGTGAGGAAGGACCAGATGTTGGGAAGGGTGTGGGTGCACGCATGGATCAGAGACCTCGGTGCAGTGCCCGCGGATCACAAAAACAAATCCTGGGGAAGGGTGGGTCTAGGGGGAAGGTTGCGATGGGGAGAGGCAGGGTTCAGGGCTGGCCACCCACCTCGCGTCATCCCTGCTTCCTCCCAGCCCTCAGCCCACCCCTGAAGGCAGCTCCCTGGCCAGGGGAGGGGAGTTGGGGCCAGTGTCAGAGGTGCTGCAGAGACACCCACGGGGGTGGCCAGGGAGCAGGGTGCCCGCATCCCTGGGAACCCAGCTCCCAGCCTGCGGTGAGTACAGTGGAGGCCCGCGTGACATTGTGGCTGACATTCCTCAGTGGCCACGTGGCCCCAACTGGCAGGGACAGCTGCGATCAGGGGCCGCAGCAGCTTTGTTCCCAGGGTGGCGCCTGCTCTCCACCCAGGCCCTGCTCAGCTCCTGCCCGGTGCTGCTCCCCTGCCTGGGGCTCCGCGGGCAGCTGGCACCGTAGTCTCCGCCATGAGTGCCTAGAAGCCCGCAGCCGCTAGGGTCTCTCCGTGTGCCTGGGCTCTGGAAGGATGGGGCAGGACCAGACGAAGCAGCAGATCGAGAAGGGGCTCCAGCTGTACCAGTCCAACCAGACAGAGAAGGCGCTGCACGTGTGGACGAAGGTGCTGGAGAAGAGCGCGGACCTCGTGGGGCGCTTCCGCGTGCTGGGCTGCCTGGTCACAGCGCACTCGGAGATGGGCCGCTACAAGGAGATGCTGAAGGTGGGCCCGGGCTGGCTAACCCCCTCCCCCCGGGGTTCAGACCCTCCCACCTCCTCAGACTCCCCTGTATCCTGAAGCCTAGCAGCACGGCCCCCGCGGGGGCTCTGAGTCCCATCTAAGGCCCTGTGGCCTTGAATTTGGGTGTCTGACACTGAGACTGAGCTTCTTAGCTTCAGGGTTCGGGGATCTGCAGGCCAGGTCTGGGAGGCTAGGTTCCAGCCTTCCCTGTTTGGGATTCTGAGTTGGAACCCGGGAGGGTCTTGGAGCCACCCGTTTAGGCTGGGGGTGGGCGGCCCATGTAGCCTGGGGCTGAAAGGCAGAAAGCTAAGGATCTGAGTTTGGTCCCAGGGCTGACCCTTCTCGCCTATGGCTAGGGAGCAGAGAGCTCACCTGAGGCAGGGCTGGAAGCTCTGGGGCTCCAGGCCTTGGCCGCGAGGCAGGGAGGAGGTCTGAGTCGGAGGCTCAGGGTCCAGGCTGATGGCACCTGCCCCCACCCTCCTGGCAGTTCGCTGTGGTGCAGATCGACACCGCCCGGGAGCTGGAGGATGCTGACTTCCTTCTGGAAAGTTACCTGAACCTGGCGCGCAGCAACGAGAAGCTGTGTGAGTTTCACAAGACCGTCTCCTACTGCAAGACCTGCCTCGGCCTGCCTGGCACCAGGGCCGGCGCCCAGCTCGGAGGCCAGGTCAGCCTGAGCATGGGCAATGCCTTCCTGGGCCTCAGCCTCTTCCAGAAGGCCCTGGAGAGCTTCGAGAAGGCCCTGCGCTATGCCCACAACAACGACGATGCCATGCTCGAGTGCCGTGTCTGCTGCAGCCTCGGCAGCTTCTATGCCCAGGTCAAGGTGCGCCTGGGCCCAGGGGGAGGGAGGGCGGCGGAGGGCTCTGGTCCCCTGACACCTTCGCACAAGCCATGCTCCCCATTCAGGACCTGGCTAAGTCCTCCCACCTAGGAGAGTCTGAGAGGGAAGAGACTTAGCCAGGAAGGTAAAGACTTACCAGGAAAGGCAGGGACAGAAATCAAACCTTGGTCGGTCTGTCTGCCTTCCTGGGAGATGGGAGGCTCCTTTGTGAGGACAGGCCATGAACTCTCACTGCTGTGTGTTTTGCTGTGTGATCTCGGACACGGCACCTCTCTCCCCTGAACCTTGGTAGGTGCAGCTATAAAATGAGGGAGAATAGGACCCACCTTCCAGCATGGTTGTAAGAATTCATTCATCAAATATTTATTGTCCGGCTCTGTGGGCTTGGGATGCAAGCAGGGAAAACAATAACAAAGCCTCTGGCCTTGTGAAGGCTGCATTCTAGAAAAAGACAAATAAACACAATCAGTAAGTCGATCATACAGCATGCTAGAAAGTGCTGAGGAGAGGGGCGCCTGGGTGGCTCTGTCGGTTAAGCATTGACTTCGGCTCAGGTCATGATCTCACGGTTCGTGGGTTCAAGCCCCACGTCGGGCTCTGTGCTGACAGCTAGCTCAGAGCCTGGAGTCTGTTTCAGGTTCTGTGTCTCCGTCTCTCTCTGACCCTCCCCTGCTCACGCTGTCTCTCTCTCTCTCAGAAATAAGTAAAACATTAAAAATTAAAAAAAAAAATAAACATAAAAAAATTAAAAACAAAAAGTGCTTAGGAGAGGGACGCCTGGGTGGCTCAGTCAGGTAAGCATCCAACCCTTGATTCTGGCTCAGGTCTTGATCTCTCGGTTGTGGGTGGGGCCCCGTTTGGGCTCTTTGCTGACAGTGCCGAGACTGCTAGGGATTCTCTCTCTCTCTCTCTCTCAAATAAATATGCAAACATTAAAAAGAAGAAGAAGAAGAAGAAAGTGCTCAGGAGAAAGGAAAAGAAGGAAAAAGGTGGTGGGAAGTGCCGAGGATGGAGTGTTGCAGTTTCAAATAGGCTTCCTAGAGGTGGTATCAGTCTGAGGACTGGAAGCAGATGAGAGGCTGAGCTATGCAGAAATCTGGCAAAAGTTTGAAAAAGAGACAAGAGCTAAAGCAAAACCCTGCTGGGGGGGGGGGTTCGCGGGAGGTGGAAGGGGGGCATAGCCGGCATATTCCAGGGCTGCTGGAAGCCAGCTTGAAGGCAGCAGGTCTGTGAGGAGAAGGTAGGAGGTGGTGAGTAAGGAAGGGGGAGGGGAGAAGACAGATGAATGAACTGATGGGGCCAGTGACCACAGGCTTCTTGCTGGTCCAGTGTTTGTTCTCCTGGGACCCCAAGGCATCCAGGTTGCTCTTGGCCCACGGGGGGTTGTTGATGCCTGGCATTCAGTAGATGCTTAATAAATCTGGGGGTAACTGGGTGTGTAAATGCTGATGAACCAGAGGTGGGATATGAGGAACTGAGAGTCATCCAGGACAGCACCAAGGATTTTGTTTTCAGCAATGTATGAAGAATTCATTCACGGGGCACCTGGGTGGCTCAGTTGGTTGAGCGTCCAACTTCAGCTCAGGTCATGATCTCACTGTTCGTGGGTTCGAGCCCCGCGTAGGGCTCTGTGCTGACAGCTCAGAGCCTGGAGCCTGTTTCAGATTCTGTATCTTCCTCTCTCTCTGACCCTCCCCTGCTCACTCTCTGTCTCTCTCTCTCTCTCTCTCTCTCAGAAATAAATAAAACATTGAAAAAAATTAAAAAGAATTCATTCAGGGCCACCCGGGAGGTATAGTTGGTTAAGCATCAGGCTCGGATCAGGTCATGATCTTGTGGGTTCATGGCTTGAGCCCCACATTGGGCTCTGCACTGATGGCCAGGGGCCTGCTTGGGATTCTGTCTCTCCTCCTCTCTGCTCCATCCCCGCTTGTGCTCTCTCTCTCTCTCTCTCTCAAAATAAATATGTAAGCTTGAAAGAATGTTTTTGAAGAATCCATTCAGTGAGATTTGATAGGATGGGAGAGGAATGAGGTGTTTTAAAACCTTTTTTATTACAGAGACAATTAACCATACAAGAAAATAGAATAATATAATGAATCTCCATATACCCACCATTTAGATTTAGCAATTATTAATATTTTGCCATAGTTGACTTTTTTTTTAACTGAAGTGTTGTGATATGAAATTAGAGACATCATGGTATTTTACCCTGAAGTAGTTCAGTATGATGTATCCCTAAAAGAAAAAAAAAGAATTTTCTTATATAAGGACATTTTCTTACATAATCATAATTATATCTTAAATTTCTCTGCTTATGCTGAAAAGACGCCTTTACCCTCAGCTTCTATAAATTGGAACACAAGTAAGAGGCACCTGTGTAGCAGACATTACATCCCTTAAATCCCTTCCAGCAGAAAATTTCTCCCCTTCTATTGTCTATGATTTAAAAAAAAATTTTTTTAATGTTTTATTTATTTCTAGGAGAGAGAGAGACAGCGTGAGCAGGGGAGGGTCAGAGAGAGAGGGAGTCACAGACTGAAACAGGCTCCAGGCTCTGAGCTGGCAGTCAGCACAGAGCCCGATGCGGGGCTCGAACCCACGAACCGCGAGTACATGACCTAAGCGAAAGTCGGACGCTTAACCGACTAAGCCACCCAGGCGCCCCTAAAAAATGTTTTCAATGTTTTATTTATTTTTGAGAGAGAGAGTGCCAGTGGGGGAAGGGCAAAGAGAGAGGGAGACACAGAATTTGAAGCAGGCTCCAGGGTCCGAGCTGTCAGCACAGAGCCCCATGCGGGGCTCGAACCCAGGAGCCGAAGTCGGATGCTTAACTGACTGAGCCACACAGGTGCCCCTCTTATAATTTTTATCGAAGAAGATACCCATTACCTTCATGTTTCTTTTTTTTTTTTTTTAATGTTTTATTTATTTCTAGGAGAGAGAGAGAGCATGAGCAGGGAGGGTCAGAGAGAGAGGGAGTCAGACTCTGAAACAGGCTCTGAGCTGGCAGTCAGCACAGAGCCCGACGCGGGGCTCGAACCCACGAACCGCGAGATCATGACCTAAGCGAAAGTTGGACGCTTAACCGACTAAGCCACCCAGGCGCCCCCTTCATGTTTCATTTCACTGTCCCATTGCTTCCGCAAGGAGTCGGGTGACTTGGGTTTTTTTCCTCTCCTTTGCCCCCTGGGAACTGGGCATTTTTGGTAAGAAGACTGTGTAAACCCTGCAGCTCACCTCAAGTTGCATCAAATCCGATAGATGGGGCAACAGCCTGATCCCTCTGTGTGATGGCTCCCATTTCTCCTTTTGGGACCAGCAGGTGAACTTGGGGATGACATTGGGGCACCCTGTGAACATTCAGTTCTGCAGCAACACTTTCCATAACGGTTTTAGCATCCAGTGATGTTTGCTGCCTGAATCACTTCTCTTATTTCAAATGTAATGAAATGGCGATTTCTAAGCTCTTACCGTTCCTTCTATAATTGCTGGCTGGATTTCTCCATCAGAACAAACTCTCCCCCATCACATGGGGCTAGGTGGCTCCTCAGAAACACAGTTCCTACAGGAAAGGTGGAATAAATACTTTCCTCTTTCCTTTAATTACCACTTTTGTAATAAGCAGTTGATGTCATAGCTGCCTTCAAGGATCAGATCACTTATTTGTTGTGCTTTCTTCTTTTGGAGTATCATTATGGAATCCTGGTGCTTTTTTTTTTAACATTCAGTATTCTTCAGTTAGTGTTAGTATTGTTCTTTGTGATGCTTTAAATTATATTAACTTTATTTTTTTAAATATTTTTTAAAATTTAATGTTCATTTATTTTGAGAGAGAGAGAGTGAGCAGGGGAGAGGCAGACACATAATCTGAAGCAGGCTCCAGGCTCTGGGCTCGAACTCAGAAACTGTGAGATCATGACCTGAGCAAAAGTCAGACACTCAACCAACTGAGCCACCCAGGCGCCCCATACTAACTTAGTTACTGGAATTCCTTCACTATGGCTCCTGTGTCCTTTTGACAAGACTTTATTTAAATAAAAGTGTTCTTGTTTTCTGGAACAATGAACGGTCCCAGCCTCGTTTTGTACATCTGCTGCCCGAGACCTGGAATCAGCCATTTCTCTGGGCTCTTTTTAGTGGGAAATTGTGTTAAAGACCAAACGTGGGTTCTCAAGGTGCTCATTGCTACTGGGTTGTCATAGCTTCTAAATCTTTTCAGTTGCCAAGACAACTGAAGTTTATGCTCATATTTGCAATTCAAATCTAATGTTTCAGGACTTTCTGTAATTTATTTTAATCTTGATTCTCTTTTCTCTTAGGCTGAAAATGTTGGCTTTTAGCAACATAATTACATGTTTATTTTAACGTACAAAAATAAACATTTGAAATACTTTCAAAAGGCAATATCAATATTACTTTTTAAAAAAAGGGAACTGAAAGATGTTTAAGATTTCTTTTCCATTCTTGGGGCGCCTGGGTGGCTAAGTCGGTTGAGCATCCGACTTCGGCTCAGGTCATGATCTTACAGTTGTGGGTTTGAGCCCCACGTAGGGCTCTGTGCTAACAGCTAGCTCAGAGCCTGGAGCCTGTTTCAGATTCTGTGTCTCCCTCTCTCTCTGACCCTCCCTTGCTCATGCTCTCACTCTCTCTCTCTCTCAGAAATAAATAAAAAACATTTTAAAAATTTTTTAAAAAGATTTCTTTTCCGTTCTTTTGTCTATATATTCTACTATGGATGAACTGTCCAAGTACATATATGCTGAGGTCATTTGAAATAATTTTTTTCTGTGTGGTTATAATAATATAATATAATATAATATAATATAATATAATATAATATAATATAATGTGATAATATATTATAGAATTATATTTAATATTATATTTCATTATCATTATATTATAATAATTATATAATTAAACATTTTCATTAATTATAATATTAGTATGATGATACACAGGTCATTTAAATTTTCTTTCTCCTTTTTTTTTTTTTTTAGAGAGAGAATGCAAGTGAGGGAGAGGGGTAGAGGGAGAGAGAGAGAAAATCTTAAGCAGGCTCCACGTTAAGCATGGAGCCTCATGTGGGGCTCAAACTCATGACCCACGATTATGACCTGAGACGAAATCAAGAGTCCAATGCTCAACTGACTGAACCACCTAGGTGCCCCCTTTTATTTCCATTTTCTATTTTTAGGGTTTAAAAAAATTGTTTTTAATTTGAAGCTGTAAAACATTTACATGGCGTCCAATTAAAAAGTACGTAACAAGGGGCACCTGGCTGGCTCAGTTGGTGGAGCACGTGACTCTTCATCTTGGGGTCCTGAGTCCCAGACCCATGGTGGGCATAAAGATCACTTAAATAAATAAAACTAAAAAAGTATGTAATACAATTTGTGAGGGTCTAGTTTTTATTGGGGTTATCCAGAATTCTCTTTCAGTCATATTAACTTGGAGATGCTTGTTAGATATTAAGTGAAAGATCACACAGATTTTCTATGAGAAAGAACAGAGCAATGGGGCTGTATCTGATGGGGGACATGTCAAAAGAAGGTTATTTGATTTTGATTTTTTTTTAATGAGGTAAGAAACAGCAGAACGTGTTTGTACACTGATGAGAGTGACTGAGTTAAAAGAGATGGGGATTTATTCCAGAGTTCCATCAAGGGGCTCACATCTGTGGGAGCCGGGAACCCTTCTCCACGGTGGCAGGAGACAGACAGTGGGTGATCTCACGGATTAGGTGGAGAAGGCGGAGAAGGGAGAGTCCTCTTTCATTTTCTTCTGTTTTCCCTGTGAGGACATCAGTGTCACCTCCTGATTTGGAGGTTGGAGGAGAAAGAAAGGACAAGGGAGTGATTTCATTGCCTCAGTGGTCTGTTCTTCAGAGCAGACTGTACTGGCACAGAGCCTCCGGTGAGCACCTGCTGTTGGGTGCCAGGGGGCAGGTGCTAGTGGTGATGGGGTGTCTGGTACTCCCCCTGCCGCGCGTCTCTGAAGCTAAGGGGCCCAACTGGGACCCAGTGAGGAGAATGAATGCCTTCTCTTTCATTCCTTCATTGAACAAATAGTCATGGTACATCTACTAAATGCCAAGAACTGTGCTAGGCTCTTGGGATCTGCCAGCAAACCAGATGAAAATTCATACGTTCACGGAGCCCACCCATTTGCAGTGGCTGTTCCCTCTGCCTGGATCACTCTTTCCCTGGATATTCAAATGAATGACGGAATGCCAGTGGGGCCTATTGGTAGCCCTGATTCCTGGAGAAGCCAGACCCCGAAGCCCTTGACTTAGAGGCAGCTCCTGTCATTCGGTGTGTCCCTTCTTGTCTCCTCTCTGTGTCCCCTGCAGGACTATGAGAAAGCCCTGTTCTTCCCCTGCAAGGCCGCAGAGCTTGTGAACGACTACGGCAAAGGCTGGAGCCTCAAGTACCGGGCCATGAGCCAGTACCACATGGCCGTGGCATATCGCCTGCTGGGCCACCTGGGCAGCGCCATGGAGTGTTGTGAGGTGGGGCAGGAGGGAAGGGCGGCAGGTGGAAGGTGGTGGCGTGGGCCAGGGTGTCCTCCTTCCACACCAGCCCACTGAGGGCCCCAAGATCTGCCCTTGGCCCCGCTTCTCCGTGAGGCCCCTGAAGATGCGTTTGTTCCACCCCTCCCCCACCCCAAACCTCACTCCCTTCCAGGCCCTTCCCTCTGCCCACCCCATACGCACCCTCTGTGGGGCATTTTAAGTAGGAAGAGAGCCAGCTTCTGGAGGTCCACTGACCCGGGTTCAAATCCTAGCATTGCCAGGTGACCTTGATCAGGTCACTTCTGCTCTCCAAACCTCAGTGTTCCCTTCACTGGGTGTGGAGAGGCCTCCGTGGTTCAGTGTGCGGGGCCTCAGCACCGTGCTGGGTGTCCTGGTCTCTGAGGATGATGGTCATCCCTGGGCTGCCCTTGTTGGAGGGGCCCACTGAGTGAGGACCCCGGTGGTGGGCAGACGAGCCGGCCTGAGTGACCAGCCCCCTCACAGGAGTCTATGAAGATTGCGCTGCAGCATGGGGACCGGCCGTTACAGGCACTCTGCCTGCTCTGCTTTGCTGACATCCACCGGAGCCGTGGGGACCTGGAGGTGAGCTCACTGGGGCATGGCGGGGGGGGGGGGGGCTGCCGCCCCGGCCTGGTCCGACTCCACCCTCGCCCTGGCTGTGCAGACAGCCTTCCCCAGGTACGACTCTGCCATGAGCATCATGACTGAGATTGGAAACCGCCTGGGGCAGGTGCAGGTGCTGCTGGGTGTGGCCAAATGCTGGATAGCCAGGAAGGCACTGGACAAGGTGAGGTTGAGCCCTTTCCTATAGCTCCCGGCTTTCCCCCACTGCTCCTATTTGTAGCCAGTAGGTCAGCCAGCAAGCTGTGGGGCTGGTTCTGGGCAGGACTCTTTCAGACACTTTGTCTGACGTCGGCCTCACCCGAATCCCATGAGGCGACTACATTCCAAGTCGTTTTCCAGACTCAGAGAAGGCCCAGGACATGTCCAGACCCACAACTAGTAAAGGGCCAGAGCTGGGTTTGAACTCAGGATGCTTTAACTGAGCTTCCTATTCTGAATCTGAGTAAACTGAGGCAGCAGGTAACTTGCCCATAGAGCTCTGTGACTGTGCTCCAGCCTCCTTCTGCTACCTTCACACACAGGGCAGGTGCCCAGCTCCCTCCCCAGGCCCGCCCCTCCCTACCCCTTCTTTCCCTGTGAGCCACAGCCTCACTCAGACAGCTCTGCCTGCAACCCTGGCCTGTGTCTTCTTCCAGGCTCTGGATGCCATCGAGAAAGCCCAGGACCTGGCTGAGGAAGTGGGGAACAAGGTCAGACCTGATTCTGTCTTCTGGGTCTGGAGTCAGGAGCCCAAAGTGGGATCTTGGGTGTGTGGGGAGGGCTTTCCTGGGCCCACACATGCCCTGAGCCCTTCTGGGTCTCCACGAGTTGCCCCCGGCCATTCCCGACCCTGGTTGTTTCTCTTCCACACATAGAGCACTTTAGAGGGCAGGGCAAGAATTCCATAGCTCAGAAGACATCAGAATTCCTCAGAGCTTGATGGTCATAAAAACCCCTAACAGTGCTCCCCGCCAACCGAGAGCTAGGCACACACAGGTTCTTCTGGGTATTGATCCCAGTTACCACTGTCTCGCTCCAAGGTGGGCACTGCAAGCCCCATTTGACAGTTGAAGAAGGTGAGGCTCAGAGAGGTGCTCCAGGTCCCATACTTGGGACCTGGTCTGTCTTTTATTTTTCTTTAATGTTTTATTTATTTTGAGAGAGCACAAGTGGGGGAGGGCCAGAGAGAGAAGGGGATAGAGGATCCAAGGCAAGCCCAGTGTGGGGCTTGAACTCACAAGCCATGAGATCATGACCTGAGCAGAAGTTGGGACTGAGTCCCCCAGGTGTCCCAGGACCTGGTCTGTCTTCACTCCAAAGCCCGTGTTCCTTCCATAGTGCATGTGGCCTCTTAACTTTAATAACTGTATCCAAATCTTTAAATGTTGAAAATAGGCTCAGTATTTCTTCAAGTCTTCTAGAAGACTTGAAATCCTCTGGGATCAGGTGTGCAGCCCAATTAAAATGCCAAATATCTTTGGTTTTGGCTAGATTATTCCCAGTTTTACCCAAGTATCTCAGGTTGGCCAGAAATGCTGATGAGCTGTTGTGTGTATTTACTTAACAAAAACAGGACAGGAAATTAGTTATTATGGCATCCTCGCAGCAGATTTCGTCAATAAAAAACATTGGGTACCCAGACAGTTCTAGGGGTGAGAACAACTTACCTTATCCACCTGCTCATTCGTTCTGCATGAGGGGAAACAAAGGCCCAGAGAGGACAAGACGTTTTCCCTAGGCCCATCAGCAAGGCCAGAATGCAGCCAGGACCGGACCCCATGGGTCCTGACTGCATGGTGGTCCCTTTTGAGAGAGCCTCTTGGGCTGGATGAGGAGGGGCTTTCCAGTCCTGACTTGGTCTTGTCCCCTACGCTCTCCTGTCCCTGCCGGGCCCAGCTGAGCCAGCTCAAGCTGCACTGCCTGAGCGAGAGCATCTACCGCAGCAAGGGGCTGCAGAAGGAGCTGCGTGCACACGTAGTGCGCTTCCACGAGTGTGTGGAGGAGACTGAGCTCTACTGCGGTCTGTGCGGAGAGTCCATAGGCGAGAGGAACAGCCGGCTGCAGGCCCTTCCATGCTCCCACATCTTCCACCTCAGGTGAGGGCCCCTGGCCGGTGGGCAGGGGCCACCCAGGGTCTCTTTGGGGTACGCTAGGGCCCCAGCTGGCCTCACCATAATAGTGACACTGAACATAGCGCTTTCTGCATTCCAAGCCTGTTCTAAGAGCTTCCCCTGTATGAACTCAGTGACTCCGCCCAGCAGCCCTAGGAGGTGGCCATTACTATTCTCCCCAAAGAGAATTCAGAGAGGCCTCTCAAAGGCCATGAGATTCAGTCACCCAGGGCTAGACAGGTACCAGCCTCCCTGCTGATCTCCTGACTCCTGCCCTTCTGGAAGCCCCAGGACAGAGCACCAGGGGCAAGCAGGAGCCTGGGGGCCCTTCCCCTCTCCCTTGCCACCTTCCCAGCTCCTGCAGCGGGGAGGGGAGGCAAGTGAGCCCAGGCCCAGGATAGAAGCGTGGGTTCAGTGAGTGCACGGAGCCCTTTGCCTCCGAAGGTGCCTGCAGAACAACGCGACACGTAGCTGCCCCAACTGCCGCCGCTCATCCATGAAGCCTGGCTTTGTGTGAGTCTCACCAGCAGTCTTGGGCTTCTGCCTCACTCCCCCCTGCTCCTTCTCCACCACCGTGAGGCCCCTGCCCGGCCCTGCCTCAGACCCTCTTTACTCCGGGGCAGCCGTCAGGGCCCAGGGCCTGCCCATTGTTGCTCCTCCGGGCTCAGCTGCCCTCCCTGACTCTTTGTACTTTGCTCTTTATAGAAAAATAAACTGTTTGTACCTGACCCCAGCGATTCTGACTCTTTGTGGGTGTGCTGGGGCCAGCACAGACAGGGCAGCTTCTTCTCCAGCTGCTCTTCTTGACCCCGGTCAGGCAACTCTGACAAGTGTGAATTTGGGGTCAGCAGCCCCTGTGCTGACACTGGCTCATTGGACAGCCTTGAGCAAGTCACTTAACCTCTATGATCGTCCACACCTTTACCTAAAATTAAGTAGGTAAAGATAGGGGCGCCTGGCTGGCTCAGTCGGTAGAACGAGCAACTCTTGATCTCGAGGCTGTGAGTTCAGGCCCCACGTAGAGCTTACTTAAAATAAAGTCGGGAATGACAATCCAGTCTGTCCACTGGGCAGGGCTGTTGAGAGGATGGAAGAAATGCTGTTACTGGCAGAGGTGGCTTGCCAGCCTGAGCAAATAACAGCTGCAAATGCTGTTATTTAAAGAAATGTCTGCCTTCAACTGCTTCCAAGAAAACCATTACACAGATTCTCACTGTTTAGGTGTGATTTGTGATGGTTTGGCTTAAAATATATGCTTGCATGAAGTTCATTTTAGCGGGGCCCTGGGGCTCATCTCACGGTATTAAGCTGAGATCCTCCACAGCAAGGGCTACAGATACAACAAATGGGTCTCATAGGACCCAGAGGTCTGCGCTACTCCTTGAAATGACAAGAAACGATTACATGAGTCATAATGTTTTTAATTGTAGAGGCTGTTGTCAATTGACCTCTTTCCACGTGGGCAATTCTGTGGCACCTACTCAGAAAAGCAGCAACGGTTTCTCTTTAAAACTGGTTAATGGGGCGCCTGGGTGGCTCAGTCAGTTGATCATCCGACTCATGATCTCATGGTTCTGGGTTTCAATCCCCGCGTCGGGCTCTGTGCTGACAGCCAGCTCAGAGGCTAGAGCCTGTTTCGGATTCTGTGTCTCCCTCTCTCTCTGACCCTCCCCTGCTCACGCTGTCTCTCTCTCTCTCTCTCAGAAATAAATAAAAAACATTATTAAAATAAAAAAAAAACCTGGTTAATGATTCTTTCTGGTGACCCTGGACATGCCCTTTTTTTGGCTCGCTGCACACGGCTAGCGTATGCGGTCTACGGTTTGAAAGGCCGAGCCATCGCGCGAATCCCCTAATCCTAGTTGCGCCAGATTCTGAGGTCAAATCACCCCTTCGAACGTCCCCTTTCAATTACCGGCCAGATTAACACTACATTTCCCAAACACCCTGCAGGCTCCTTTCATTTCTCCCGCCCCTTCCGGTTTTTTAATATTCAGGTCCCGCCCATTGTGCGCGCGGACCAATAGCTCACCCACCTCTTGCGCCTGGTTTAAATAGGACGAGGGCGGTAACGTTTCTGGAGCAGTAGGGGGAGCGAGGGGCGGGTCCTGTGGCCCGGGCTTTGTCTTTTGAATCGGAGAAGCAGATTCGTGGTGGCCGTGGCGACTGGAGCTAATTCGGTCGAGAGTCAGGACTTGGAGAGAGAGGTCTGCCACTCGTCAGAAGCAGGCCTTCAGAAAGAAAGTATTAATCTCTCGCTGCGGTTCCTGTCCAGTCCGATCTTCGGTCTTCTTCAGAACATGAATCTGCTGCCGGAACTAGAGAGTCCAGTGACTCGGCAGGAGAAGATGGCTACCGTGTGGGATGAAGCTGAGGTGCGCGCCGGGAGGGCTGGGGGTCCCCGAGCCGGGGCCAGCGGGAAGACGCCCTTGGCGGGAGGGTAGGAAGTGGCTGTGGGGGTCAAGATCTGGCCTGGTCATCGGGTCAGGGCCGATTGGGATGTCGGCCTGCGTCTCGACTCCTTCACTCTGGTTTTCTGGGCGGGGAAGCTGAGGCTGTGAGTGGGCTCGGAGGACGCGGAATCCTTGCCCTAAGTTAAAAAAAAAATTTTTTTTTTTTAACAGCAAGATGGAATCGGGGAGGAGGTGCTCAAGATGTCCACGGAAGAGATTATCCAGCGCACACGGCTGCTGGACAGTGAGATCAAGGTGGGCTCACAGTCCCAGTGGCAGGCAGCGAGGCCCCCACGGGGCAGGCCCTAGAGATCCCAGCAGCCTCTTTCGCGTTGTTCTCGGCCTTTCCAGGAAGATATAGGGCCCGCGCGCGGATCAAGAATAAAGAACTAACTAAGCCTTAGAAGGGCCGCGAAGAGGGACAGGGTGGTGGGAGGGCAGGTCTGACAGGAGGAATTATCAGAATGCTATTTCCAACGAGGTCTTTATTCCTCTTGAGAATCTTTCTTTTAGGAGGTGCCCATTTTACAGATGAGGAAACAGGTTTCTGTTGTGGTGAAGTACCCAGCTCTTCATTAGCACCAAAGCTAAAACCTGTATCTGCTTGATTCAGAGCGCTGCTCTTTCTCCTCTACTACAACTACCTCAGGAGGTTTCCACACTGGCCTGTTTGACCTCTGACCTCTGCTGGATGTGGACACAGTCAGGTTCACCCTTCAGAGAGCCTTAGAGCTGACTGATGAGATGCGGGAAGGCCCCCATGGGCAGCCTAGGCTCCACCAGGTACAGGGTCCTAGGGATGAGCTGAGCCACAGCTGAACATTTGCTGCCACTCGCCCTCATCCCAGATCATGAAGAGTGAAGTATTGCGCGTTACCCACGAACTCCAGGCCATGAAGGACAAGATCAAAGAGAACAGTGAGAAAATCAAAGTGAACAAGACCCTGCCGTACCTCGTCTCCAACGTCATCGAGGTGTGTGTGTATGTGGAGGGGAAGAGAGAGGGTTAGCGGGGCTTGAAGACAGGCAGCCTGCGATGGGGCCGTTGGAGAAAAAGTGGGAGAAAGCTTTGAGGCCTAACTTGCATGTTAGAGCGATCCCTCTTGAGACTCCCTCCCTAGTGTGCATTGCCAGGGCTCTACACACACACACACGCCTGAAAAGGCCTCAGAAGCCTCACACGTGTCCTCTTTACTTGGGGGTAGAGAGCTCTGTGCAGAGAAGCAACACCTAAACAGATCTTATCAGGCCCCTGACTTATGAGCCACACCTTTGCTGGGCTAGGGGCTAGTCTGAGGAGTGGGGTGGATTGTCTTGGGCCGGGAAGCAATGGGCTTTGGGGAGTTCAGGGAGCTGAGGAGGGCCTCCTGACCTGAGCTTTTCCCCTTCCTAGCTTCTAGATGTTGATCCTAATGACCAAGAGGAGGATGGTGCCAATATTGACCTGGATTCCCAGAGGAAGGGTAAATGTGCAGTGATCAAAACCTCTACACGACAGGTGAGGCTAGCTCAATGATAGGAGGGTGAGGGGTGGATGTGGGACAGGACTGGGGAGCGTTCTTGAGGGCAGTAACAGACTGCACCTGGAATTTTTCATACAGACATACTTCCTGCCTGTGATTGGGTTGGTGGACGCTGAAAAGCTAAAGCCTGGAGACTTGGTGGTGAGTGGTTTCCCTGAGCCCCAGCAGGGCTTTTCCAGTGAGGTTTCTCCCACTGGCTAGCTGAGCCTCTGCTCCAGGCCCTGGTCACTGGTGGCCCTAAATGTCAGCAGAACAGCTCAGAGAGTCCCAAGCTTATCTACTTGCTCTTCTGTTCTTGTCTTTCCTAGTCCTGTTTTTACTTTTCACTCTACAGACACTTGTCCCCCAGCCAGTTAGGCCTTGAGCTGGGACAAATCTGAAGGCTTTGTTCTCTGTCCCCAGGGTGTGAACAAAGACTCCTATCTGATCCTGGAGACGCTGCCTACAGAGTATGACTCACGGGTAAAGGCCATGGAGGTGGATGAGAGGCCCACAGAACAATACAGTGACATTGGGGGCCTGGACAAGCAGATTCAGGAGGTGAGGGAGGCACCAGTCGCCACTAGCTGCCTTGCCAGCGTTTTGTTTTTCTGCTTCGTTGACCAGAGCACTTACTGCCAGTGTGCCTCTTCTCCATCCTAGGAGGGACGGAGGGTACCATCTAGCGGTTTAGGAGGCTGAGGTCCAGAGAGATTAAATGACTTGTGGAGGGTTGCAGGAAGGTTAGGGCCAGAGCCAGGACTGGAACTCCGGCTCCTGGTTCTTGCCCCAGTGCCTTTCTACCATATTTCTGGAGTGACCATAGACAGCCTTGGGGGGAGTCAGCATTCTGCAACTATTTTTAAAATTTTTATATTCTGTACACACACACACACACACACACACACTATATATATATATACGTGTATATATATATATATATGTATATGTATTTTTGTTTTGTTTTGAGAGAGAGAGAGGAGAGCAGGGGAGAGGGAGAATCCCAAGCAGGCTTTCCACTGGCAACACAGAGCCTGACATAGGGCTCGACTCACAAACTGTGAGATCATGACCTGATCTCAAGAGTTGGACGCTTAACTGAGCCACCCAGGTGCCCTGATTCTGCATCCTCTTGATTCAGAGGAAGAAGAGAGCAACGTCCCTGAATTGGAGTAGGAGGGTTGCAGTTTGGGGTTAAAGTCATTACGTGTTAGGCTCTAGGAGCCCTCAGGGCTTCACTCTCCTCACCCAGGACTTCCTCTTGGCAGCTGGTGGAGGCCATTGTCCTGCCAATGAATCACAAGGAGAAGTTTGAGAACTTGGGGATCCAGCCTCCAAAAGGGGTGTTGATGTATGGACCCCCAGGTACGGGGAAGACCCTGCTGGCTCGGGCCTGTGCTGCACAGACCAAGGTGAGTGCTTTGGGAGGGATGAGAAAGAAATGGGCAGAAGCTAAAACATTCCCAAATGGGCCCAGAGAGACCTCTCTTGGTGCCTGTGGCCTGACTCGGATCACTGTGCCACCTCCCCAGGCTACCTTCCTGAAGCTGGCTGGCCCCCAGCTGGTGCAGATGTTCATTGGGGACGGTGCCAAGCTGGTCCGTGATGCCTTTGCCCTGGCCAAAGAGAAAGCTCCATCCATTATCTTCATTGATGAGCTGGATGCCATCGGCACTAAGCGGTAAGGGGATGCTGGGTGCCACAAAGGAGATTGTTCTAAATTGTTTCCCACATTGTCCCCTTCTTCCCCTGGAATGGTGGCGGCTCTACTCTTGTGGTTCTCCTTCCTGAAATCTGTTCTAACTAGCTTCCCTTCTGCTTTTCCCCTGACCATCCATTCTCCTCAAGGCTGCCAGCATATTCCTTTCATACCTGCTTGCTTCACTCACGAGCACCCCGCTCCCTCACACAAACATCCTACTTAAAATCCTCCATGGGCCCGCATTGCTCCTTGGGAGAAATGCTGGACTTAACCAGGCCTTCACAGTCCCCTATGTGGCTCTCCCTCCTCCTCTCCACCTCATCCTGGACCTGCTTCCGCCCCCACCTCTTCACAGCATCCTTTAGGTTTGTGGGCCCACTCCAGCTCTGTGCTGAGAGAGATTTGAACTTACAGTTTCCTCTGTGGAATGTACTTTTTCCCCTGTGTGTTTTCAGCCTGAGGGATACTTCCTGAAGGAAGCCTGCCTGCGTTTTCCCTTATGCTCCAAGTCTGGATCCATGTTTCAGAGCTTTAAGCTCAGTTTGCAGTGGCACATTTGTTGGTGGATAGCCTGGGCAGTGGCTGGTTTTGCTCACGTTTTATTCTCAGCCTGGCTGATCCTAAGAGCCTCTCTAGTCTCTGACACCTTCTTTGTGCCAGTCCTGGGCTGGGGGCCCCCCGTTGAGTTCCCTGCCCTGGATGGTTGGGTTAGGCTTCCTGTGGGTGGAGGAAGGGAAGGCTATGCGTTAGTTGTGGCCTCACTGGTGTCTTGGGCCTCTTGTGTGCCCCAGCTTTGATAGTGAGAAGGCTGGAGACCGGGAGGTACAGAGGACAATGTTGGAGCTTCTGAACCAACTGGATGGATTCCAACCTAACACTCAAGTAAAGGTGGGTATTGTCGTGGATGGAAGAAAACAGGGCTTAGAGGGCAGGGGACCTTTTCAGTCACATAGCTAGTGCATCTAGAGTTAGAATTGAGATTTGTCTTTAACACCCTTGCTGTCTGATCTGGACCCTGGGCTGCCTCTCTGCCTGTCATGGCTTTGAATGTTGTCTGTCTGGGAGCCCCATCTTCCTCAGTTCAAGTTGACGCTTCTCTTGCTTAGGTAATTGCAGCCACCAACAGGGTGGACATCTTGGACCCCGCACTTCTGCGCTCAGGCCGTCTGGATCGAAAGATTGAATTCCCGATGCCCAATGAGGAGGCCCGGGCCAGAATCATGCAGATCCACTCCCGCAAGATGAACGTCAGGTGAGCAAGGGCATGAACCAGGCGCTGAGACCTGAGGGGCAGCAACAGAGTGGCCTCTCTGGTCTTCGTACTGAGTGTCCTCAGGTCTTCACCTGCACCTTCTCCCCTCCCTATTCACACTGAACTATTCCACATGCTGGCTTCCATTCTTCCCTGAAGCCTGAGGTAGAATCTTGCTGGGGTCCAGGCCCTGGTTCTGGGTGCTCTGTTCCTTACAGTCACCCCACCTCCTCCTCCCCCATGATCTGAAGGTGCACAGCCTTGAGGCCCTCTATTTCCTTGACTCCCCCACCCCAGCAGATGAGCACAGCTCTGAACAGCTTGAGCACAGCACAGAGTAACTCGAGGGAATCCACCCAGGGGCCAGATGGACTTGGATTTAGATCTGTGTGACCTCTAGTAGGTGCTACAACCTGTCTAAGCCTGAGTTTTCTTCTCTGGTATTCGGGGGTAATGGCACTGCCATTCACTTCCTGAGTGAAGTGCTTGGCACAGGAGACCGAAGCAATGCTGTGCTGATGGCGGGGCTGACCCTTGTGGAAAGAGGGGGAGACGACCGTCCTTTGTGTCTTCAACCTCTTGCTCCCCCGCCGCAGGCTGAATCGGTCCCTGGAATCTCCGGGACTAGAGCTAGAGCTCGACACAGAAATAACCTGGTCTCTGCTTTGACCTACCCTCCTTCCTCCTGTGTCTTGTACTGAGAAGAGAACAAGGCACAGTGGGATAGGGACTTGTCGACGTCACCGGCGAGTGGGCCTCGCTGCCTGCTGGCGAGTGTGGGAGGACATCTCCCACCCCTCACCATAAGTAACTCAGTCCTGTGGAATCTCTCCTCCACCCCCAGTCCTGATGTGAACTATGAGGAGCTGGCCCGCTGTACGGATGACTTCAATGGGGCCCAGTGCAAGGCCGTGTGTGTGGAGGCGGTGAGTGCTGGGGTGCGGGAGCGGGTTACTTCATGCCTTCTTGCCCCCTTCCCTGAACAGGACAGGGTGTTTGGTGGAGACTGCTGGGGGGAAGGGGCTCAGAAGGCTGAGGCCTCAGAGCCGGGCCAGGGGTGTGGGAAGGCACCCTAGAGCCTGTGTGTCCTGGGTGCAGGGCATGATCGCACTGCGCAGGGGCGCCACGGAGCTCACGCACGAGGACTACATGGAGGGGATCCTGGAGGTGCAGGCCAAGAAGAAAGCCAACCTGCAGTACTACGCCTAGGGGGCTGCCTGCCTCACCTGCTCCCTGGTCTCACGCTGCTTACAGTTCGTAATAAAGGAGGGCTTCAGGTCCCGGCCGCCTGTCTGTTTTCCCTTCCCGGGCTTGGTGGAACGGTGGAGCATGTGCTCGAGGCTTCTTCCCCACGTGCTGCTGCCTGGAAACCCGAGACCACTGTGGGCCTCACACCACTTGTGACGCAAGGCCCTCTGGACGGGCTCACACTGCACCAGCTGCCTGGAGCCTTCCGGCCCCCCACCCCCACCATGTCCCTCCTGATCCCGTTCCCACTCCCTGCTTCGCCTCTCAGCTCTAGAGATTGGCGCCCCGCAGCTCCAGGACGAGGGTCCTGAATAGAAGCCAGCCTTTCCCCTTTCACATTTTGGTGCTATCGTCCCCACTTCCAGGTAAAGCCAGGCTCCAGGTGTTTTTCCTAGAAAATGCTCCATCTCCTGGCCCCCGAGCCTCCTGTTCCTCCACATGTTCCCATTAGCTCTTGTGGCCCATTTTTTCTTGATGAAAAATGAACCTTGAATAAGAGCATTGAGAGCCCTTCTAGGCCTAACCTCCGGTTCTGGTGTTCTCCCCGAGCCCTCACTTCTGCCGCCAGCCTCCCTCTGCACCAGGCGCCTGTCCTGTTGTTTCTGGTCCTCTCCCCCCGCAGCCCCCGGAGCAGGGGCGGGGCATGCCCACGGCGGGCTGCTCACTGAGCTGGCCTATCTGAAGGGCTTGGCTTCCTGCTAGCTTCCTAACCCTGGTGTCCCAAGGCTTCCACACTGCCTTCTGGAGTGCTGGTGCTCACGGCGGCGCTCCGCCTGGCAGCCCCACTGACTTCACCCCCTGCCTGAGGTGCTCCAGGCACAGGCTCTCAGAGTTTTGGTTTCTGTCCCGCCCTGGACTCAGCCTGTTGCTTCGGCGCTCTCTGCCCCCTCTTCTAACTAGTCAGGGCATTCACCCTGCGGCACTGTAGTGAACTCAGGCACCCCCTCCCACCCCGCTCGCTTCCGCATCTATAAAGGAGGCCCAGCTGCCTCTCTGGGCAGGCTGAGTGCGGTGATTGTGCGTGGACCTGCCACCCGCAGGTAGGGACCCCAGTGCTGCCGAGGGGTGGGTGGGGGGCTGGTCAAACGGCCCTCGATTCCTTCTTGGGCGCTTCCAGGCCTGGGGCCCCCAGGCCCTTCATGCGTCACAGCCCGGTGGGGCAGCTCCCTTTTTGCTGACAAGTTACTGGGGCCAAGTCAGGCGCTCCCGGCTGAGGTTGCCCCGAATTCAGGCTTCTCGGCTCCTGTGCCCAACTCCACGATGGCACAGACGCCGCTGCTGAAGGTTGCCCTGGTTGGTGCGGAGAGGAAAGTGGCCCTCCATTTCCCCCTTCTGCTTTCTTGGGCGAGCACTGAGGGGAAGCAACCCCCCCCCCCCCAGGGCCTGATGCTGTCCTTACATTCAGACAGGAAGCGAGGATGCGTGACTTACAGGAAGGATCCTCTAGTTTTTCTTTTCTAATTTCATTAGGCAAAGCTAATTTCATTGAGACGACTGTGTGGCTGGACCTCCCTTTTTAATTTGCTCAGGGAACAGGCCAGGGAAAAGCCCCTAGCTCCCAGGTCTGCAAAACGAGAACCACCACCCTTGGGGATGACGCTGGCTACACGGTGTAGGGCCAGGCTTGTAGTGTTGGGATGAAAAGCTAACAAGCCAGGGACAGCATGAAAGGCTATACCGTGTTCTAAAAAGCACTGCAAGGGTACTAGTTCAGAGACGAGCATGAAGCAGAACAGCTGGAGGTGGGGGGAGAAGGGTAAGATGCTGAGCTGGCTGGAGCAAGGGGCACTGGGAAAGCCCTGCCTGACTGTGGACTCTGGTGTGCAGAAGAGAGGCAGCCAGTTTGTATATAATTATTTATTTGCATCTTATCTATAGAATAAGTATTTACACATAGAAACGGAACCACAGCAAAACGGCTGTAAAACCATTCAGACCCTCTTGGCCGCTTCTCAGAACGTCCGTGGCTGAGCAGCAGGGCTGCTGTGGAGCGGGCCAGCTGAGTACCTGGGTGTCAGCCAAGGGAAATAGCTGGGGATTATGGCTTCAGCATTCTCCCGGAGCACATTCCTGAGTGCTGACAATGTGGAGCCGCACCACCCCCTACTCCCCCTCAGCCTACGTGGGACAGAAAAGGCCTGGGGGTGGGGGGGGGGTAGGAGGGGCAGCCGCTGAGCACTCTTCCTGCCCCCAGGACCTCCGCCTGGGCCCTGTGCTGGCGCGAGCTCCCCTGAGCTGGCCTCAGAGGCCTCTCTGGCCCAGGGCTGCTCTCTGCCCTGCGGGCTGCTGTTTGGCAGCTGAAGGTGGCAAAAGCGGCTGGCGCTGCCGGGGAGAGCTCACAGGGGGAGCAGGAGCCGGCCCGGGGCTAGCAGCCATGGAGGAGGCCTTGGAAGGCAGGCCCCATCCTAGGCGGGGTAGGACTGTCAGTGCCGAGTGGGGCGAGGGGGCTACACAAGCACCTGCTTCTCCTTTCTTTGGCCTTAGAGATGGCAAAGGAAGGGCGGGGACAATGGACACAGCAGAGAGAAGGTGCCCCAGCCTCCGCCCCTCGGCTGCCCAGGGCTTGGCGCCTGAGCAGGTATCAGGGACCTCAAGGCCCAGAGGGAGACAGCTTTGGGCCCCCTGCGGCCTTGAGCTCCCTTAAGAGCAGCCAGTCACTCCCTCTGCAGTCCGGTGGGGAGAGGCCTCCGCCTGGGACCAGTGCGTCCTCCCTGCTCACTGTGGGAAGTGTGGGGTGACAGGGTGGTCAGGAGGGAAGGCCATGGCGTGGCTGGGGGCCAGTGCGGGCGTCGGGCCCTGGGCCCAGCGCATGATCACAGTGTCGGTCTCACACATAACTGGTCATACGTGTGCACATGCGCGCACACACACCATCCTCTCATCTGGTCAGAGGTGTGTTCTCTCGGCACCTGGCCTCTGCCTCACACACTGTCACAGGGTGAATCCGAGTCTCTTATTGCTGGGTGGGGGGCATGAGGGACGGTCACTCCACGAAAAGCGAGAACAGCACCATCACTACGATGCCAGTGCAGAGCAGCAGCACTTGCTGCAGGGAGCGCCTGTGGGGAGAGGGGTGGGGCTCAGGGCGGGGCACTGGCTGAGGAAGGGGCGGGGCCCAGAAACCCTCCGCCTCCCCCCCCCCCCACTCCCCTACAGGGGTCCTGTGAGTGACGGTGGGGAGGGTCACTCACCACGGGTCATCTTCCTCCAAGAGGTCCGGCAGCACGTTCACCAGGGCGATGTAGAGAAAGCCACCAGAGGTGAAGGGCAGGATCCAGGCCACGGTCTCCTCTGCGGCGGGAGAAGTCCTGACTGGCTAGGAGCCCAGGGTGGCCCCGTGCACCGCACCCACTCCCATAGGGTAGACTGCGGGCAGATCCTGGCCTGCACGCGGGGGCGGGGCAGCTGTGCCCTCTGGCCGGGGCCCCTCCACTGACCGCCACCTGCCGCCCCCACCCACCATGCCCGTACCTACTCCCTTGGGGGACTGCGTACAGATGGCGAAGCAGGCGCCCAGCAGGCCCCCCAGTGCCGTCGAGAGCTGCAGCTTGGCTGCGCTCCATCGGTCAAAGCCGGCCCGGAGCAGGATGGCAAAGTCGCCCACCTGAGGGGAGGTCCAGATGATTACTCTGGGCCCCAAGGGTCAGGTACGGACAAGAACACGGAGCCCCCAGCACAGGCCTTGCTGCCCCCCCCCCCAGCCCGCATACCCTAAGGTGGGACCCCCGTCCCCAGCAGGCTGGAGCCCAGCTGGGATGGAGGCTGCAGCCTGGTGGGCTGAGCAGCTCCAGGCCCTGAGGTCCAGCCCCCAAGGCTGCTACTGCTGGGCTTCCCAGCCCACCCCTGTCTGAAGCCCCACACCCACACTGCCGCCATGAAGACCCTCCAGCACACACCTCATGGGGGATCTCATGCAGAAGGATGGCCATGGTGGTCAGGAGCCCAATCTGCAGGGAAAGAGTCTGTGGGGTTCTGGGCCAAGGGCCAGGCACCCACTTGTCAACTCGTTCTACAAATATTTACTCTGCTGAGTGCTCTGGCTGGAGACGATTTGGCTACTAGAAATACAGCAATGAATACAACACACAAGGAACCTGCCTTCACGAAGCAGGAGGCAAGGACTGAACACACAAAGAACTGCATGATTACACAGTGACAGGTAGTGCGGGAGAAGACATGGACTGGGTGTCATAGACACGAGTGATAGGGGCCTAATTTAGATGAGGGGTCAGCAAAGGCCTCTTCAAGGAAGTGCATTTAAGCTGAAGCCTGAAGGATAAGAAGCCAGCGTTTAAAAGAGTGGGAGGAAGAACATTCCAGGCAGACAGAATAGTGTGAGGTGGAGGCCATGAGCCGGGAAGAGCTCGGCCAGTTCGAGTAGGCGGACCACTAATGTCAGAGCTCAGAGGACAGTGCGGAAGTGGGTGAGAAGCATCTAGAAGCAGGCAGGGCCCAAGCTTAGCAGCCTGGCAGAGGTAATGTGATCCCAGAAAGTAATGTTTGTAACCAGAACAGACCAGTGGCTCGGGACAGAAGGCGGCCACGTGCAGGAGCCCTCAGGGCTTGGATGGGGGTGTGGGGGTGGTGGAGGGAGTGGGAAGGGCAGAAACAGGAAGCCTATTTTAGAGGTGGAGCCAGCTGATCCACACAGACACCATCATTCCCCCCAGAAATGCCTGGGTCCCCTCTGGTGCAGCCCCCACTCACCTTCTTGCTCACAAGGAAGCTGGCAGCTACGGCCAGCCCATGAGTGAAGTTGTCTATGGTGTTGGCGAGAAGGTTGAGATAGCCACTGACCTGCATGAGGGGAGAGGAAGCCAGGCTGACCCGGGTGGGCAGGGCTCAGCTGGGCCTGCCACTTGTGGGGAGAGGGGACCCTGAGTGGGCCACTCACTTTGATGGTCCGGACCGCGGCGCTCACGCCGGGCTCTGCAGCCGGCTGGGCCAGATAGCGGCCTCCATTGAGCACGGCAGCAGCGGCAGGGTCTTTGCTGGGGGCCTAGGGCCAGGAGAAGGAGGGAGAGGTGACATTAGATGCTCCCCCACTTGGCCAGGGTAGACACAGGAAAGGGGTGAGAGATGGAGAAATAAAGGCTATTGTCTAGCTAGACTTCTCTGCTGCTCAATCAGCTGTGTGCCCCCAGAGCCAACTGATCCTCCGCCTCCCACACGGCTGTCACCATCAGTCTATGAGAACAAGCCACAGCAGGGCCAATGTCGTCACTCCCCAGATCTTCCCAGTTGGTCCAGCCTCCCAGAGCCCCCAGGGAATGGCCAAGAGACGCACTTTTCAGGGTTCAACTCAGAACCTGGGGCTCCAGGCCCTGAAACCACTATAGGTTAGAGGCCAGCCTGTCTGGACCCTGGGATTTGGAGCTCACCTGGCTGGTCCCCTCCTTCTCTTTGCTGTCCAGGAACATCTTCTCCAATGCCAGAAAGGTCAGGAAGCCAGCAATGACCCACAGTCCCAGTTGCTGTTGCTGCTGCAGGCTCTGCCCCTCACCACCTGCAGGGGGCAGCACTGACAGGCCAGGCCACGCCAGGGCCACAGAAGGGGGGCCATTTGGAATGGGACCTAGTCAGGGGCAGTGACAGGAATGGCTGGTGGGGAAGTTGGGCCCCAGGGACTCCCACAGGGGCCCGGGTAGCAGGACCAAGACAAGTTCCCTGCCAGACGTCCAGAACCCCTCTCCCAGTCATTCTGGCAGAGCAGAACCCCTCAATCTTCAGCACAAAGCTCCCTCTGCCCTCCTGCCCCAAAACTGTGGCCTCACTCACCAGGGCTGGCACTGCATGTGTAGGCCCACGCCTCAGGCAGCAGGTGGAGAAACACATTGCCCAAAAGTCCCCCCAAGGCAAAGCTGAGCAGCTGCTTCAGACGTCGGGCCCCAGCTACAAAAGAGACGCGAGGCCTGGGGCTGACCTACCAGAGCCCCTGGCCTGACCTCTGCCCCACCCAGCTTACTGGGCGCTGTGTTTTTCCAACCAGACTGCAAGCCTCCAGAAGACTGGACTTGGCCTCCTGTACTTCCTGGATCCCCCTCTCCCCCCTAGCCCTCCCCTCCCCGCCCAGGCCCAGCACTGGCTGGGTGCTGAGCAGGAAATACATCACGACCTGCTGGATGACTGCGGAGCTGCTAGCACTTCACAGTTAGGAGACTGGCCTTGGGAGCCCAAAGGGTCCCAGCTCCCCAACCCACTAGCTGGTGACCTTGGGCAGGTACTTTCTGGGATTCGGTTTCCCCATCTGTAAACTGGGGATAATTATATCTGATAGGGATCTTGGGGGAATTAAATGACAACACACATAGCAAGTGCTCTTTTAAGTGGGAATTTTTCTCTTCACAGCTACTGTTACTCTCTGAAAAGTGGCAGAGATCTGGGGACTTTTGCAGACTCGCAACCTCCAGAGTTGGACATGCCCTAAGAAGGCTATGTTCAAACTCTTGGTTTGTAGAGCAGAGAGGCAGCTTGGTGATCAGGTGGGATCCCAGGAAAAGCTGCCGCTTCTAGGCTGTGTGACCTCAGCCGATCAAAGAACGCCTCTGTGCCTGTGCTTCCC
Source organism: Hyaena hyaena (assembly GCF_003009895.1). Classification (NCBI taxonomy): domain Eukaryota; kingdom Metazoa; phylum Chordata; class Mammalia; order Carnivora; family Hyaenidae; genus Hyaena; species Hyaena hyaena. Next base: position 1,064,818 of record NW_024080655.1, read on the forward strand.
CATTTGTGAAATGGGGCTAATAATCCAGGTCCTCCCTATGCTGTTCTCGCGGGGACACGGTAAGAGGGGCTGAGAGGAGGCACAGGCACAGGCCCCACGTCGGCTCCATTCCCAGCTGCAGCACCAGCCCTGAGCCTGGCACGGAGCACAGATGTGCTCACAACCATCTGCTGAATGAACAGTTCCTGAGCCTAGCAAGCGGCAGAAACCCCTGGAATACGCATTTCAAACAGATTCCAGGAGTCTGGTCCAGACCAAGTACGTTGCACTCCTGGGTGGGGCAGCAGGCACCTACATTTTTAGCAGCTAGTCTCTTTAGTTTTCATCACAACATGTCATCTGTGAACAATACATGTACCTGGCACAAAAGGGCAGCCTCCGCCCATGCTGGTGCCCCGCCTCCCAGATGCCCTCCCAAGAGGCAGGCTGGCTACCTGGATAAGGCTGACCCAGAGGTGCTTGGTAGGAGGGCTCTTTTGCACTATGAGCAGAGACAGAAGGGAGAGGCACCGCATCCCTGTAGCCAGCAAAGGCCTGTGACCACGCTGCCCTTTCCCCTGCACTAGGCAGCCTTCTAAGTGATTTATGGATATTAGCTCATTTCATCTTCACAGCAGTACCTATGAGGTACATACTAGTATTATGCCCGTTTAAAAAAATAGTTTTCAAGTTTATTTATTTTGAGAGAAAGAGAGAAAGAGTGAGCACGGGAGGGGCAGAGACAAAAGGAGAGAGAGAATCCCAAACAGGCTCCACACTGTCAGGACAGAGCTGGACGCAGGGCTCGAACCCACGATCTGTGAGATCATGACCTGAGCAGGAACCAAGAGTCGGAGGCTTAACCGACTGAGCCACCCAGGTCCCCTGTATTATGCCCATTTTTAGGGTCGGGAGCTTGAGCCTGAAGTTAAGTAACTTGCCCGATGCCACCCAGCTGGCAAATGGCAGAGCCAGGTGTTGAACCCAAGCAGCCTGGCACTTATATTTCCAAACAGTGTCTATACAGTTTCTCGGCAAATGTTTGCTGACTTTGATTCTTGCAGAATAAACAAAGGCACAAATGAACGGAAGAAAGAGCACGGCACACCCTGGTCTCACAGGACCAAGGTGAGAAGTTGCATGTGTCCCCGCCCTCCACCTCAGACACACTGTAAGCTGGGACGGGAGACCCCGTTCCACCAGGGAGAGCAGCGATGCTGTCCATGCTGCCGGCTGCCCCGGGCCCCTGGGGAGGGTCACCTACCTTCCGAGCGCAGCGTAGTCCCCATCTCCAAGGGAATCACGAGCAGGGGGAAGACCCCACTGAGCCCCACCATGAGTGAGCCCAGGAGGGAGCAGATCCAGGTGTCCAGCCTCTCCCCACTCAGCAGGGCCCCCCAGGACTCGCTTTCCTTGTTGTCTAGGCGACAGGCGGCTGCAGGCCCCCGGCTCCGCAGGGTCTGCTGGGAACCCCCAGCCCCTCCCAGGAGCTCTAGGGCAAGAGCAGTGAAGAAGAGGAGCCTTTGGCCCGCCATGCCGCAGCCAGGGCAGGGACATCCAGGCATGCCACGTGCTGAAAAACACAAAGGCCTCCTACGTGAGCTGCCACACTTGGCCGCCCACCTGATGAGCACACGTGGCATCCTGACCCTCCTCCCTACAAGTGGCCACGGCATGCCCTCTCCTGCTTGCCTTGCCCAGGGCTTCGGAGGTCCCAGTGGTGGGTGCACAGGGCAAAGGGGCTCTGCTCCTCCACACCCACTCCCAAGGACCACACATTTTTTCCTTCGGAGCCAGCTCCAGACTGTGTGTCAGCATGTCTGCCTGGGGCTAAACTTTCCCTAATGACAGGGGTGAGGCGCTGGCTGGGTTCCCTTCAGCCACCGGCAGGCCCAGCCCAGTCGGGTGTCTCTAGCTGCCAGGGGAGGCCCCGGCCGCCAGTACATGCCCCAGGGAGGACACCCCAGGGAACCGAAGCTGGCACCATCTAGCCTAATGGGCAACACTGGGAGGTGCAGGTGGGGAGAGCAAGCAGCTGAGCCGGGACAGAGCCATTGGAGCCTCTTCCTAGGCAACGAGCCCACATTGTCCCCAGGGCACAGAGACGGACAGTTCGTGGGGCTGAAGAGAAAGAAGATCCTTCGGTTAGGAGCTGCCTCACAGCTGTGCAGCGCACAGGCTTTGGAGACCTGCCCTACGTTGTGTGCTCTGCAGCTATGGCTTTTGGAGTGTGGGCAAGTCCCCGAAGCACCTCTCTGAGCCTCAGTTTCCTCCTCTGTAGGATGAGAGAACTGGCTTCCGCACAGGCTGTGAAGACGAGGAGCTTTCTAACGCAGGTGAACGTGCCTGGCACGGAGGAGGCAGAGAGAGCCCTCCTTATATTGCAGGAGACCTGGGGCACCGGGCAGCAGGAAGGGTCCCAGCCACTGGATCACAGGATGTGGACATGAGTCAACTAAGAGAGAAGTTCAGTCTGGAAACTCAGGCATGAGGTTTAAATGCGGTCTGCCCTGCCTCATCGGGCCGTGACCTTGAGCTGGCGATGTCCCTGCCTCAGTTTCCTCATCCCCTGATGGAGGTGGGCAGGCGGGAAAGATGCCCGCGTCCAGGACCTCCAGGCCCTCACGGGAGCCTCTGAGGAAAGCCGCAGGGCTCCGCGGGGACCAAAGGCAGATTGGGCCAGGCCGGACTTGGAGGCCACGGCAGGGCACGCAGAGGTGAGGGGACCACAGTCTAGGCAGAGGGGAACGGGGGATGGAGAGCCAGAGAGCAGAGGGAAAGGAGAAGGCAAGAGAAAGGAGAGAGACAGCCAGAGAGACTGGGACACGGACACGGAGGAGGAAAGCGAGGGAGCGACGGGCGGCGAGGGAGCGATGGGCAGCGACGTGCAGGGCGACAGGGGAGAAGAGAAGCCCAAGGAAGTTGAACTCCCAGGCTCTGCGCCAGAGGCCCGGGTCTGTCCAGGACCCGCGGGGTCGGGGTCGGGGCCGGGGTGGGGGGTGGGTGGCGCGAGCCCCGAGGGTCGGGCGATCACTCACCGTGCGGCGGCGGCGGCGCTCCGGGCGGCCCCAGCCATCCAGCTGCGGCGCCGCGCCCCGCCCCGGGTCTGCCCCGCCCGGTCCGGCCGCCCGGCCCCCAGCCCGGAGCCGCCCCCGGCGCGCGGCCACGTCACACGGGACCTGTCCGGAACTCGACGCGCCGCGCGCCGCGGGGTCTGGGGGAACGGCAGTTGCGGCGCGCTTCCGCCTCGCGGCCGTGGGGGACCCGGGAGGCCCAGGCGCACTTCCGCTCGGGAGGATCCGGGGCGGCGGGGACGGCCTAGCGGAAGTGGGAGCCCCAGGAGCAGGGCGCTCAGCCCCCGCTGGGCGGGGCGGAGAGGGCGGCCCCGCAGGGACCGCGAGCTGCTGGGTGGCCGGGCTTGCGGGTTTGGCCGCCGCTTCCTCTCTCGGGCCGCAGTGTCGCCCGCGGCCGCACGAGGGCGCGCTCCGCTGCCAGCCCTCGCAGCCCGGAGCCCGGCCGGGGTCGGGGTGGGTGCCCGGCTTCGTCCTGCTCTGAGTCAAACCGGCCTGGCTCCTCCATGCGCAAGGGAAAGGGGAAGTGCCTGCCGCAGGGAGGGGCCTAGCCTCGGGAACCTCAGAAGAGGGAATTTTATTCTTACTCATCGAATTATTTTTATGCTTTGGTTTTTCACTGGGAACCTCAGGCCTTTGTCTTCAGGGCTTGTAACCCTTTGGGGTCCAATGCATGGTGGCTTGGAACCCCAAACCTGGGGTAGCTCCCTTTTGTGTTTCCCTCACCTAGAGGAAGGTAGGCCTGCCCTCAGACTAGGGCAGCAAACAATAAATAGCATTATTATATCTACAGTTTACTGGACACTATTACGCGCCATTCACTCCATCTGCATTTTCTCACTGAATCCTCATTCTGCCCCAATGAGGTGGGTCCTGTCAGCCACCTGTCACACGGTGGCACAGATGGCAAAGCCAGGTTTTAACCTGGGTGTCCCTGAGCCCAGAGCATGTGGGCTCCTGGGGGGTGGGAGTCTGGCTCGGAGGCTCCACATTGCAACTTTATCTGGGAATCAGCCAAGACTGTATAATATTCAGGATGGGGCACGCGGGTTCTCACTCGGGCAGGGGTTGCAACAGGGTCGGGGTCTCCAAGCCTCTGACCCTCATGCGTCACCCGTGGTCGTCCCCTTCACCTGTCCTGTGTTGCTCTCGCCTACTGGGGGCTCTGAGGGCGCACGACTCATACTGCACCTGGTGCTGTTTGACTTCACACTCCAGTGTCCGCCCTTCTTAGACCTCCACTGCTTCCAGGTGGGATCTGCTTTCCCCTGAAAGCCCCTTGTCTGTCACCACACCAAGCCCAGAGGCGCCCTCCTGCGCCTGTCCGAGTTCTGAAGTGGAAGCCCTGCGTTGATTTCTTTGCAAAGGGAGGAAGACACTCAGGGACGCTGCTCTGGGGTGTCAAAGATGCCACCCCCCACCCGGTATGCAAATCACTTAATCATATGCAAAGCACTTCACAATATACAAATGATTTCACAATAACACAGTCAAGTCAGCATTCCTGCCTCTGGGGGCTGAGGGCTGCTGGCCCCTAGCAAGAGCCGAGGGTAAGGCAAGACCCAGCCAGAAACATCACCTGGCTGTCTCCTCACCGTCCTTTCCTCTCACCTGGCCTAGAATGTCCACCATCAAACTCCTAATGGAATAAAGAAACAAGCACATGGAGATGGGTAGCGGGGGGGGGGGGGGGGGGGGGGGGGGGGGGAAGGGGGAGTCTAGAAGAGCAGCATGAGCAGAGAGGACCAGGCAGAGAGTTGGTGTGTGGACTGATGTGTGGCTGTTAAAAATGGTGCATTAAATCTGCCAGGGGCTTCCTGGTAAGAAAAGAAAGATGCAGAAATATTTATTTAATATGATCTGCTCTCTTAAAATAATGACAAAAGGAACCCTGTATATGTGATTGTAGGTATCAGTATATAGAAGTCCATGTATAATTGTGAATAATAAAAAATCTAGAAGATCAAACATTAAGTGATAACATGGGTTCCATGGGGGGGGAGAAAAAATATAAAAGGAACGTTCAAGAGCACATTAAAAGATGTATATGATCATATTTATGGAATTACATAAAAATGTATATACATGTGTATATAAAATCTCAACTTATGTATGTATGTATTTGATGGCTTCATAGCTTTATGGTTAAGACAGCCAGATTCTTGTACCAGACTTCCTGGAGCAAATTACTTGACATCCCATGCCTCAGTTTCCTCACCTGTAAAGTGGATTACCACTTTTTTTTTTTTATCAGATTTTTGTCAGGACTAAATGAATGAATACACACAGAGCACTTAGAACTATGCCTGGCATATGACAAGTTCTATTTAAGGGTTAGATATACTTATTTACATGTGTGAATACATGGGTATAAAGAAAATGTTACAGCAATGAACAGATAAAGACAAGGTGGGGACTACCCTCTGGCCTCTCCTTGCTGAGCACAGATGACAGATGAATGTTTTCCAACACACTTATCAAACGGTTTGGAAGCCAGAGTGACCTTCTGGGTCGTGGCTCTGGGAAGAAAAATTTTAGCAGAGCGGACAGGCCTAGACAGTGCTTGGATCTGAGTGGTTAGAAGGCATATGACTGAGGAGGGCTGCAGACCCATTTCTCTGACTTCACTGGGTCTGACTTTAACACGTTGTTCCTGGCTCTGGTATCTTTGGTGGGGGCCCTTTTCAACAACCAGGTCTCAGCCCTCTATTTCCAGAAGGGGCTGACTGCCTCTGGGCCTGGGCCTGCAAGACCATCATATGGTCTGGCATTGCCAATGTTCTGACTGCCTTCTGCCTCCTCTGGCTGCCCAGGGCTAGATGCTCTACGGCGGGGATTGGTGCACATTTTTTTCTGCTTCCAGAGTGTGGCCTTCTCCTTCTCAGGGCTTTCTTTGGTCCACAGGCTGGCGGCAACCTCTTGTAGAAAGGCCTCTGAGGCTCAGGGCGGTGAGCACCTTGCCCAGGAGCACAGCTGTGAAATGAGGCCTGCTGCTGTTACAACTGCCTCGGGCTCAGCCTCTCCATACTGAATCTGCCTCTCAGGAACCCCTGACCTTAACCTTCTCTCAAGTTATCCTTCCTAGAGCAGCCTTTGCTCCCTAGTGAGTTTCTGGGGTGCTTTCTCCTCCAGATCCTGAGCCCTGGCCAGAGGATGCCCTAGCAACTCCGCAGCACAACCCTTCCTGGGCAGCCCACGTACAGCCACGCCTCACTTCTTTCTGTCTGGTTCTCTCTGCCTTTATAACCCCTTTTGTAATAAGCATCCCACGCCCTGGCAGCCTGGCATATTTCCCCCCTTCTGCCATTTCTGTTGATTGAAATTCAGCCCTTTTATAAGGCTGCTCCCTCACTGAAACCTTCTGGATCTGTCCAGGCTGCAGGCCTTCAGTGTTGTGTGTCTTAGGGGTTTTTTAAGCCCTCTTCCCTGCACGCACAGGCCTTTCCCTCCGGTTCCATATGGGCTTCTGGAAAGAAAGACAAACTCTTGTGTATACCCTGAATAAAAGTCAGTCCAAAGGACTTTAATGTCTCCCTTTCCCCTTCAGGAGCACATAGGCAGATACTCCTGTCTGATGCATGGCCATCTGGGTCTTTGCAGGCCCTCCTGTATTTAATTTATGTATTTACTGATGTATTTGCTTACTTGTCACCCCCGCCCCCATCCTGTCTCCCTGCCTCCTTCTTAAGGGGACCTGAATTTTGTGATGATCAGCTTTTTTCTTTTTTAAGGTTTTTGTTTTTAATGTTTATTTATATATTTTGAAAGAGAGAGAGAGAGATCACGCACATGAAAGCGAGCAGGGAAGGGGCAGAGAGTAAATCCCAAGCAGGGCTCCCTCTCAGAACCAGAACCGCAAGATCATGACCTGAGCTGAAATCAAGAGGCAGACGCTTAACCGACTTAGCCACCCAGGTGCTCTTTTTTTTTTTTTTTAAGATTTTATTTTTAAGTAATCTCTACACCTAAGGTGGGGCTCAAACTCACAACTCTGAGATCAGAGTCGCATGCTCCACCGACTGAGCCAGCCAGGCGGCCCTTGGCTCTTTTTAAAGCTAAGAAAAAGAAAAGTTGTTCTAAGGTTTTCTTTTACGTTGCTCAGTGATTCTTACCATTGTTTTCATATAGGCCCTGCACAATTATTAGTAAGTTTAAGATCTCTCACATTTTTGCAGATATTTTGAATAGGATATTTCTCATCACATTCTGAACGATTCATTGATAGCTGGCAGGAAGGCAAATTATTTTTACGTATACCTTTGATACCTGGTAAAGCAACTATTTTTTTTTATAGGTTCTCATAATTTCTCAGTATTACTCTTGAGTCTTTTGTCATCTCCTAATAACAAAAGTATTAGAAGGAAGGAACCAACATTGCTATTTGTAGAGATATGGTTTGGCTTGGTTTTGAACTTCACAGGAAGGGTAAGTATTTGTTTTCTGGGACTGGCTTTTCCACTCAACAGTATGGTACTAAGATGCATTCATGGCATGACATGAAACTAGTTCATTTGCTTGCTTAACTGCTGAACGACTTAACTGCTGTGTGGATGAACCCACTGTCATTTATTTACCCGCTCTCCTTTGTGGACATTTGGGTTCCTCCCAGAGTTTTGCTATTAAGAACAGTGCATCGTTGAGCGTTCCCGCCCAGGTCTCCTGGAGCACAAGCCAAGGTCTCTCTTGATTTTATGCCTGGGGGGTGGGGATCTGCTGCGCCTCCGCATTATAAGATAAGGCCAGATTGTCTTCTCCAGTGGTTACGCAGAGCTGCTGGCTTGCGACGCGCAGGAGATCGAGCGGCCCCACCTCTTCTCCAACACCGGGTGCCGTCAGGCTTACTTTTTGCCCTAAATGTCCTGTAAAATAGCATCCCACCGTGGTCGTCGCTGTTGTTCCTTCCCTACCGATGAACTTGAGCATCTCTTAAGATGTTCACTTGAACACAGTGCTTCCTCTTCTTTAAAATGCCCGATCACTTCGTTTGTCAAATTTTCTGCCGGATTTCTTTTCTTTTTTTCTTTCTTTCTTTCTTTCTTTCTTTCTTTCTTTCTTTCTTTCTTTCTTTCTTTCTTTCTTTCTTCCTTCCTTCCTTCCTTCCTTCCTTCCTTCCTTCCTTCCTTCCTTCCTTCCTTCCTTCCTTCCTTTTCTTTTTCTTTCTTTCTTTCTTTTCTTTTCTTTTTTGTATTTTCGTATGGATTTGCAAGAGTTCTTTATGCATTTTTGATGCTTAACCTTTGCCGGTTGCACGTGGCGGGCGTCTGCTCCCGTCTGTGGCTTGCTTTTCACTTTCTCTAAGGTGTCTCCACTTCTCTCTTCCCTCCCACATCTGTGCCAGGGACGCCCATGGGCGTTGCTATTGCATGCGTGTGCCCTTGTGCGTGTGTGCTGGGGATGGGCTGGTGTCCCTCCGAACCCCGTGCAGACCGACCCAGCCGCTCCTCCTGCTGCTCTCCGGCCTTTAGGGGACCCCGCTCCTCTTCCCTCTCAGCCTCCCTCCCAGCTTTGCCCCAGGGGAGCCCCACTCGGCCTGGGGCTGCGGGCTGGAGGTGCCCCGCCCCCCGGAGTTATCGATCACTTCCGGCTCCTCACCTGGGGGCCGGGCCCCTCTCCGCTCGGCCGGGCAGCTCCCTGCTGCAGCTCTCCGCTCCCTGGGGGCGGACGCCGGGGGAGGGCCCTCGGGCCTGCCCTCCGGAGGCGGGGGCGGGGGCGGGGGCCCGGGCTGCGGCGGGGGCTGGGGGTGGGGGACGGAAGCTGCCCGAGCAGATAAGCCTGGAGGTCGGTCCTGCGGTGAGACAGTGCGGGACGCCGCCGCCTCCCCCTGCCTCCGCCGCGCCGTCCCCGCACCCTCTCTGTCCCCTGCTCCCTCCAACCCTGGCTCGGCATCCTGGGCGGAGCCGCCCCCCCCGCCCCCCTTCCCCGGGCCAGTGGGGGGAGCGGCTCTGGCCTGCACCTTCTGTTCCCAGCCTCAGTTATCTCAGCTGGAAAACGGGAATAGGAGGCTCCACTTGGTCCACGGGGCTGTTGGAGATGCCAGTGCAGGCTGGTCAAAGCCCTCTGCAGATCTGAGGCTTTTGTAAAGGATGGGTATCCCGATCCCTTCTCCTTGCCCCTGCTGTACCCGCCTGACCCCCGCCTTCATTCTCATCGCATGGATGGGAAAGTGGGGGTCTCCCTTGCCTTACGTCCCGGAGCCAGGAAGCACAGTGCGAGCAGAGCGGAGGATGGAACTTTCCACTGTCCCCACCCTGGGGACGGAGCTAGGTTGTGTAGAGCCTGATGCTTCTACAATTTGAGGTCCTTGTTAAGGAAAAGACTGAAAAATCACAAATCTAAATTTGCCGAGGCCTCTGCCAGGGCCTTGGAAGGTGCCTAAACCAGAGAGAAGCTCAAGTCTCGTCTCTCTGTTTCCTTGCCTTAACGGGAGGGCCTCTACAGACTTACACCCCTCTGCAGGAGACAGTCAGACACCTACCCGGTTCCAGGGTAGGACCGGCCCAAACAATATGGGGGGGGGGAGCTGCCTGGAGGAGTCCCCACTGCAGCTGGCCCCAACCCCTTCCGTGCCCAGGAAGCCATCCGCAAGCCCAGCCCAAGAGCAAGGGCAGTCAGGCATTTGGGGACTGCACCACAGCTGGGCAGGGCCATCCAGTCATGGTTCAACTTGCCACTCAGGGCCCCTGACCCTGCGGGTTGATGGTGGCAGAGAACAGTTCCTAGGAGAAAGGAAGGGGAACCTCTCTGAGGCAGTATAAATACACCTGACTTGTAGTTACACAGGATCTGGGTTCAAGCCCCTGCAGGGCTGTGTGATCTTAGGAAGACTCCTTGCCCTCAGCTTTCTCATCTGTAAAATGGGAGTAATAATAGTACCACCCTGTCAGAACCGTTATGGGGCTTAAATGAGACCATGCATGAAATGGGGCTGAGCTCTTGGCTTTTAGAAACAAATTTCCCTTCTGTGAAATTTCCAGGCCAGGAGAGGCATTTTTCTCTCCATTTTAGGGTTAGGTCACTCAGCCAGGGGATGATCTCTGTTGCAGAGCTGAGAGTTAAATCCATAAGTATCTGGCACCAATGCCTTGGTTCTAACTAGCAGGGAACACTGCTCCCTTGAGGCTTTCTCCTCGGGGAGTTAGGTACCACTGCTGGGTGCGCATGCCCAGGGCAGGGCGTCAGGGAGAGCCCTTGATTCAGGAGACTGCTCACCTTTCTGGCTTTTATAACCCCTGCTCTCATGGGCACCTGAGGCTGGAATTTTTCCAACTGTGACATCTTACAACCTGGACCCAGAGAAGCAAGAGACTCTGGTGATGGGGACAGGGCTGGGAATGGACCAGGACCATGGGCCTGGGCAGCAGTGACACCCCAAAAGGCTCACAGTCTTTTTTCAAACAGAAAGGTGTTGCCTTGCCTCATGGTTTGCACAAGATTTCCCTGGGTTGGCAGACAGAACTGGGTTCTCACCTCACAGCTGCTCCTTTCTGGCCCGCTGACCGTCCTCCCCTCTGAGCCTCAGTTTCCCCATATTTGAAACGGGGATAGGAATACCTGCGAGGATTCTGAGATATTAGGTATGTAAAGCGCCTAGTGAATGCCACCAGTTGTTAAAAACTGGGGTGCCTGGGTGGCTGGGTGGGTTAAGCAACAGACTTTGGCTCCGGTCATGATCTCACAGTTGGTGAGTTCAAGCCCCGCAACAGGCTCCGCACTGGCAGTGCAAAGCCTGCTCGGGATTCTCGCTCTCTCTACCCCTCCCCTGCTTGTACTTTCTCTTTCTCTCAAAGTAAATAAATTAATTTAAAAAATAAAACCGTGTGGCTGTCTGAGGATGGAAGCGAGGTGTTGTGTGTGAACAGAAATGAGGAGTCCTGTAGGAGCAGGAGTTTGGGCCTCCAAAGTCTCCTCTCACAGAGGGAGCCCCTTGAGGTAGGGCTGGGAACCTCAGCTCTAACACTCTCCCAGATCAGGACAGGTCAGAGGGAGGCCAGGGGCCCTGGGGATGCAGAGAAGAGCAGGGAGCAGAGGTTCTCACGCGGCCTCAGGCAGGTGAAAGGGAAAGGAGGGAGGAAATAGGTGCTTCTGGGAGGAGATGAGAGTGGCGGAGGCCACTGTGTGACACAGGCCCCACTGTCACCCAAGGCCCCATTCTGTGATCTCCTTTGTCTTTCTTTGCAAATTTTCAAGGTAGGCGTTTTCCAAGAGGGGAAACTGAGGGGTGGGAGTTGCGAACACTGGTCCAGGGTCACACACTGCATCCTGTTGGATCTGTCTGGCTCTGCAGCCTGGGCTCCCAACAGTCACTGCCAATTTCTTATCTTATCTGCCTGACAAAGTTGTGAGTGAAGCAGCGTGATCGCAGAGGCCCAGAGGGAGCCTGGATCCTGCCAGGCTCTTCTGTTAGCCTTGAGCTCCAGGCTGGTCGCTGTCCAGGAGACATTATGCACAGACCCAGGGCTGGGGCCGTGGTGAATTTGCCTGCAGAGAGAGCAGAGACCCATGGAGTAAGGGAGTGAGCACACTGTCCCAGGAGGGCTTCAAGCGGAGACAGCCCGGGTCTCTGCAATGCACCCTAAGGGGACTGGAAGAGGGTCTGCTTGGTACCTGGGTGCGTGGCTCATAGTGGTCCCCAAACTGGCCAAAATGTTTCTGAAATTCCTTATTTTATCTTGAAAATTCATACAGATTGGCATTCCTTTTTTTTTTTTTAAGTTTATTTATATATTTTGAGAGATAGAGATAGAGAGACAGAGAGAGAGAGCAAGCAGAGGAGGGGCACAGAGAGGGAAAGAGAGAGAATTCTAAGTAGGCTCTGCACAGTCGGCGCAAAGCCAGACACGGGCTTACTCTCACCAACCATGAGATCATGACCTGAGCCAAAATCAAGAGTCAGATGCGTAACCGACTTAGCCACCCAGGCGCCTCTCATTCTTCTTTTTAATATGTGAGCTTTCCCCCTGCCTTAGAAAAATGTTGCCCCTCTCAGTCTCTATGTTGAGTGGACTTCAGGAAGACATGATGGGGGGCAAACAGTGGCCCTCGGGCCCTGGGCCCCTTGGTCTTGTTTGCGAGAGCGCAGGAGCTGAGTTGAAGTCAGGGCCCTGCCTGCTCTCACACCCTGGGGCTCTCCCCACCTCTGTTCCATGCTCCTGCCTCTTGCCTTGACCCTCCAGTCCCCTCTCACAGACTTTTGTCCTGCTGACCCCAACTGTCCACCAGGAATTCCCAGAATGCCCCCCCCCCTTCACCTCCTTCATCTCTCACCTTCATGCACCACCCATCTTCAGCCCTGTTGGCTGGGCAGCCTGACCATTCGCTCTTCAAACCAGCACACCGCCCCGGGATTTCTATGTCCATGAGGAGGAAACTGAAGCCCCACCCAGAGGTGCCTGCCTGGATCCAGAGTGCACAGCAAGGAAGGTTGTTGGGTGCCCGGGAGACCTCTGGGCAGGTGGGGTCCGGAGGCCTGAGAGCAAGTGCCGGAACTGGGCCCTGGCCAGGGAGGCAGAAGGGAGGAGGGAAGACTGTGGGGTGCCGGGGGCTGCTGCCTGGCAGGTCCCTGTGCCCAGGGTAGGGAAGTTTCTTATTTCTCCTGCTCCGACTTCCCCCTTTGATTTATTATAGCCATGAAATGCTCTGCTCTCTTCTCTTTTCCTTGCTGTCCCCGGGGCTGGAGGAGCACAGGCCTCCCCAGGCACGGGGCCTCAGCTTTGCTGCACTCCCATCTCCTTCCAAGGGTTGAGGCCGGGTGGCCAGAAATGGGAGGTGAGTCCGGGCAGGCAGGGTGGGATGAGGAGGGGCCCAGGTGTCTAAAGGGCTAGCTTGGGCAGGACCCCAGGGGCCAGCAAAGTCTCGGTTGGGAAGGGCCGGGGCTGGGGAGAGGGCGTGGCAGGTGTGGACTTGACAGCAGATGGCTCCCTGGGGTCGTGGGGGTGGAGGGGTCGGGGCCAACGGCCCCAGTGAGACTTGGGCATCAGGCCCTGTCAGGGTCTGAAGGACAGGCACAGGGTCCTCCAGCGCCAGCCACCAGGTCAGAGAAATGGCTTCCCTGTGACCCCTGACCCCACATTCTGATTTAATGATGGCCAAAGCAGCCCTAGCCTAGACCAGTCTAGGATTAGGCTGAGAATCCAGAGTCAGGCAAGAGGCCTGAACCCTAGGGGACCCCAGGCTCCTCAAGGCCATAGCTGGACATTCACCCCGTGGCCTGGCCCAGGCAAGTGAGGGCTGGAGTCTGTCTGTCCGGTTCTTCGGCAGTCCTGGCCGCCAGAGCCTTTCTGCCCGCCACTGTGTGGTGCCTGTGGTAATGGGGCTGTTGGCGTTTTGCAATGGGCCGGGGGTGGGGAGGCTGCGCACACACGCTTCCTGTGGTGACTGGGCGCTTCCTGTTTTCTCAGGCGCCGGACTTGCTACTGCCGATGTGGAAACAGGGGCAGCTGCAGCCCTGGGCGGCTCTGGGCTGGGCACCCCGACCCTGCCCAGAGGGGGCCTGAGTAGGCCTGCCATGTCAGGCCCCAAACCCGGGCAGTGGCTGGCCTGAGGTGCCCCCCAAGCCTGTTGCCCATCCTTCCCATCCCCAACAGCTTTTGCCAAGTGTGAGGGGCCAGGCGGGGCCATCACTCAAAGGCACGCTGGGGCCCAGGAGGTCGGAGGCCCGGGGAGCAGCGCTCCAGGCCCGGAGGCAGGGACGCGGAGTTTTGGTCTCAGCTCTGTTCTTTGCTCACTGAGTGCCCTTGGCCATCCCTGACCCCCTGCGGGCGTCGGCTTCCTCTTTTGTGAAGTGATTGTGGCCCCACGATCTAAAATCTCCCACCCATTTCTGCTCCAATTCTGCCATCCCCTATGAATGTGATATTTCAAGAGCCTCTGCTTTGGGGACAGGTAGGCACGGAGGCTGGGATGCTCAGAGCAGGGCTTGGCATAGACCTTGGACTAGAGGGAAAGACAGGGCATGCCAGGCAGGGGGCCGGACTAGAACAAGGCTTGGAGGTGGGAAGGCCAAGACCAAGTCTGGGAGACGAGTGTTGACGGGACAGAGGGTCGTAGGTAACAAGGTTGATCCAGAAGGATTCAAAGGGGGAGAAAGGTTTTAGGAACCGCTTTATTCCTGCAGACTTTAGGGAGGGGTCTGACACCCCCCCGCCCCCCGCCCGCCGACTCCTACTCAGTGGAAAGATAAGTGGTCTTTTGGAGGGTGGAGGCAGGGCCACATCTTTCCCCCTCTGTCAGGTGCCTGGAGTGCCACCATCAGGACCAGGCCTCAGGAGCTGGCACTGCTCTCTTCCTGAACGCGTCTTGTTTTGTTTTTAAGCGCTGCTATTGCAAGAAGGGGAGGGGAGATGACTTTGCTTCTTGTTGACTTTGCTGACAGTGCCTGACTTCTGGAGGAAGAGTTTCCAGGAAGGCCAAGGCCTGAGCCCCCTGGGGACCGAGCAGTCCATTGACCGGGCTCAGATGCCCTCTAGGTCCAGGAGGGTCTGACACGCCCGCCTCACATGTCCAATCTCAAGGCCTGTGCAACACAGGCAGCACAAGCACTGGTTCCAGCCAAAGAGGCCTTGGGGACCCCGAGGCCCAAGCTGAGGGACCATCGGGCCGGCCTGGCCCCCACTATCCTGTCCCCTGCATTGGTGCCCTGGGCCAGCCCAAGTGCTGAGTTGGCGGTTCAGCAGCTGCCTCTGCCCACGGAGGCCCAGTTATAAATAAGCCCAATGTGGCCAAGTCATCAAGTTCTGCCCCAGCTGCATTACCTCAGTGACCACAGGTTGGGGCTGCCCAGTGCTGGGCCCACCGAAACCTGCCCACCCATGAGAAAGGCCGGGCGGCTTCGATGCCTCCTGGGGTCCTCAAATCCAGGCTTTGAATATCTGCAGCTACTCAGGCCTGGGCCTCCCTGGACACAGGCCACAGAAGGGGCAGGGCCCATCCCGCCTGCATGGAGCCGGCAGCTATTTACAAACCGAAACCGGGAGAAGTGAAGTGGCTGCGGGCCCCCAGCCCCCACTCCCACTCCATCCCCAGCAGCCCCATCCCCCTCTCCCCATGGCTTCCTCTTTCCTTATCCACACAGCTCCCCAGCCTCCCACTGCCTGGCCAGCTCTGTCTGGACAACTGGCAAGCACCTCACGGTGACGCCCAACCCCGCAGTCACGGGCAGGAGGGTCCCCTTCTCCCCTGCACCCCCAGGACCCCATCCGTCTGGACTCCTTGGAACAGCCTCTCCCACCAGGGCCCGGAGCCCCTGCCCCGGGCAAGCCCAAGGCACATTCCCACACTTCTCAGTTCCTCTTCGTGCTTGGAAAAGCTCCAATGCCAATGGCTGCCGCCATGCCGCCCATCCTTCCTGAGGGTGGCTTCTCTGGGCGTCCTGCGTCTGTCTTCACAGGACCCAAGGAATCTGGGGTGCTACGGCGGAATGTGGGGCACCTGGGGACTTCAGAGGGCATGCTTCTGGACAGGAGGACCCGGCCACTGCTCTCCTTGGGCTGGTGTGGGGCACAAGCCCTTATGCGGTGCCGAGGGACACTGGGCCTGAGGCCGTGGCACACTGGCTTCGGAAGGGGCAGGCTGGCTGGTCCCGTAGCCGGAGACCGCTCCAAGGAGAGACAACAGGCCGCATAAGTAATACTCATTACTAATAACAGACCAACTCCCTCACATCGGTGCGGAGGCTTCCGGGTGACACCAGTCAGATCTTTCTGTCCCCAGAAGGAGCCTATCCCATGGCCTCCACCATAAAGTGGAAACTGAGGCTCAGAGTGGAAACCACGTGTACAAGGCCACATAGGTAGAGAGCGTCTGGATTGGAATTCAAGATTTCTTAACGCCCTATTCCCTTCTCTCCCTGACTGCGGCTGGCTCCATCTTGTACCCCAGGCTGCCCACTGGCAGGACAGAAGTCTCCTAGCGCTGTGACAAAGGTGAAAGAAGGGATGGCCTGATGCTTGACAGCAGGATTTGGACGCCATAGTCGTCAGATGGCCACCCCTGGCCCTGCCCAGGGCCCCTGCCTGGCTCTGAGGGAAGAAGGTCTTCTCTCTCGCCAAGTCTCAGCTGAGCAGAAGCCCTGGCCCGAGCCCTGCTCAGCCATAGCCAGCTGGCGGGTTGAGTTTCTCCTAACCTCTCTGAGCCTCAGAGCCCACTCCTGTGAAATTGTTATTTCACAAACACCAAGCACCTACTTGGTGCCAGCTCTATGCTGGGTGCAAGCTGCCTTTAAAGCTACGACATGGCCCCCGGCCACAGTCCCGTGGAGAAGGCAGATGAGTTACAAAATTCTGAGAGCTCCCAGATGGAAACTGAGGACTTGGGAGGTGGAAAGGGAATGATGGTGTTCCCCAGGGTGGGGAGGGGTATCACTTGGGATGGGCCCCGAAGGACAGGAAAGAGTTCTCCAGAAAAAGCATGGGGGACAGACTCTCATGCTGAGTCATACCCCTGTGCTTTGGTGCCAGCAGTTCCCACGGCCTGAGTGCCGTTCCTTCCTCTGGGCCTGATGAACTCCTATCCATCCGTCAGGGCCCATGGGCACACTGTAGAATGACCACGCCTGGCCTGGTCTGGCGGCTCCTCACCTCCCTTTTCCCACCCAGGGCCTAAGCAGAGCCTGAGCCCAGGAGTCTTTGGTCACAACACCCTCACCAGCCCCACCCGGGGAAGGCGTCTGCTCCCGGGCTCCGGCCCCCACCATCCCCTGCTCCGAAAAGCACCATTTCCCTTTTCTGGGTGACCACACGCCATGCACAGGGAATTTCCATCGCAGCCTGTGGAGCCTCTGATTCACTCAGGCCTCTCATGCAGTTAACTCCTTCTAGGCCTCGTGCTTTCAGCTCCGCACCCTGGGCAGTACCCCACCCCCACCCCAGGACCCCTGGGCGGCCTCAAGCTGGCCTTGGGCCCCACAGCTTGGAAGCCGAGGTTGCGCCCCACCCCTACGCCCCTCGGGGCCCTTCCGTCATATGCACAGAGACCCCTCCCCAAGGACTCAGGGCATACACACTGGGCAGCCTTGGGCCGAGAGCGCGGGCTTTGGGGTAAGACAAGCCTGGGTCCAGTGCTGAGTCTGGCCCTTTCTGCCCCATGACCTGCAAGAGTGTCCACTCTGAGCCCCGCTCCTCATCTGGGAAATGGAGACCATCCCTGTCCCATAGCTTTGCTGTAAGGATCCAATGTGCTGGGCTCATGAGGGCAGTTGTAGAATTGTTACCTTTCCTTTTTCTTTTCAAAGGGCCCCTCTCATCCAATCACAGGCTTCCTGCTCCAGACCTGGGCCCCTTTTCTGTCTGGCTCTCCCCTCCCAAGAGCTGGGGGCTCACACAGGGAGGGTGAGAGAGAAGTGGCAGGGGGGCAGAGCAGGGAGGGGTGCTACTGTCGCGGGGCTCTCCTCCACCAGCTTCCTGGCTCCCCGCATTTCTCTTTTCCCAAGGAGGCTGTGAAGAGGACTTCTGCTGAGATCTTGAGCCTCCAGGGACAGGCCGAGGCTTCCTCCCTCTGGAAGGACACCGGGTATGCACCCCACACACGAACATCATACATACTGTCTCATGGAACTCACCTCACCACCTTGTGAGGTGCAGCCCATTATTGCTCCCATTTTACAGATAAGAACCCTTAGGCCCTCGGCTACACAGTGACTAGAGAGCAGGGAGAGGGTTCAAATCAAGATCTCCAGAGCCACACTCCTAAACCTTCACAGGTCTCAGTAGGCATGTGTGGAGGCCGGTGAGGGAAATGGGCACTAAATGAACCCCACCTGTATACTCAGTAAAGACTTACAGATGATCTCTTTCAGTCCTTTGAACAGTTCTGGGAGGCGGGTCTCGTGGACCCCTCTATGGAATCGAGTTGTCTAGGGGAAAGGAAGTTGCCTAGAGGCCACACAGCCAATCGTGGGGAAGGACCCAGGGGTACCTAGGTAGAGGATGATGGTGGAGGGGCTGCATGGAGGAGGGGGTCCTACACCTGGAGGGGAAGCCATCCTGTCCTCAGTGAGCCAGCGAGGTTGGGGGGGGGGTGGCAGGGGGGACTGCCGTGGTGAGCAGAAGGAAGTCGCTGTGGGTGGCGGCGGGTTTGAGGTGCCGGAGGCTGAGTGATGTGGCCAGGAGGTGAGCTCCCAGTCTGCAGGGCTGGTCAGCAAGAGTCAGGGGTGAGGAGGGGTGGCCGAGATTCGGGCCTTAGAGGAGGCTGAGCTACTCTGGAGATCTGTGCCTCTTGGCTGCTGGGGCTGGGGAGCCAGGGGCAGGAGCTGGTGCAGAGTAAGAGGAAGGACTCAGGGGGGCTGGGGAGAGATGGAGGTTAGGGGGTAAGAGTGTGTCTGGAGGGCAGCCTGGAGGAGGAGAGCCCACAAAAGACAGAGGCCGTAGGGTGTGGAAGGGGTGGGCCTGTGAGCAAGGCCTGGGAGATTGAGAAAGAGGTTCTGGGAATGTTGAGTAGTGTCTTCAGGCTGGAGGTGGGGGTGGGGCTGGCCCACATGGGTGGGGGCGGGTGGAGAGGCGGGCTGGACCCTGGGTGTGGGGGGCTCCAGCATAGGCCTCAGAGCTGGCCTGCAGCCTGTGGACAAGCAAGAACTAAGGAGGGGTTTTAGGTAGGGAAATACCCATGGGAGAGACTTGAGGAAGGGACAGTGGCCCCAGGACCATTGCTGTCACCTCCCACCCACTCACCAGCTGTGTGGTCTTGGGTACAACCCCCACCCACCCGAGCCTCGAGCCTCATTTCCCATGCCTGCCTCCTAGGATTATGTGAGGGTGGAAGGAGTTAAAGCCTGCTCTTTCCCCTTGCCTTTGTCTTGGCCCTCAAGCACTTCTTTTATTTTTTTTTTAAATTAATGTTTATTTGTTTTTGAGAAGGAGAGAGACAGAGTCCAAGTGGGGGAAGGGCAGAGAGAGGGAGACACAGAATCCGAAGCAGGCTCCCGGCTCTGAGCAGCACAGGGCCCTATCCGGGGCTCGAACTCACGAACTGCGAGACCATAATCTGAGCCGAAGTCGGATGCTTAACTGACGGAGCCACCCGGGTGCCCTCAAAAGCACTTTCTGA
The DNA here is from genome assembly GCF_003009895.1 of Hyaena hyaena. Classification (NCBI taxonomy): domain Eukaryota; kingdom Metazoa; phylum Chordata; class Mammalia; order Carnivora; family Hyaenidae; genus Hyaena; species Hyaena hyaena. The sequence goes on from NW_024080655.1 coordinate 1,083,906, forward strand.
GCGCCTGAGAGAAGGCACCCTTCACTGGCGCCTCCGTTTCACTCAGAGTCAAAATGAGATTTCACACAAGGTCTGCCGCTAAGGCCTTACCTGGCCCAGCCCCTCACTTCTCTCCCCTCCCCTCACACCAGCCCCCTGCTGTTCCGGGCTCATACTTTGCAGGGCTGGGGTCCCTGCTCAGAGCTCCTCTCCCAGGTGTCCGCTCAACTCGCTCCCTCACTGGCTTCCGGAGTTTGTTCAAATATCCCCTGCTTGGTGGACAAGACCTGCTCTGTCTCACCCGGCCGGCCACTCCTCTCCTATGGCGCTGTTACCTTCCACCGTGCAGTGAGATGCCCTCAGACATGTGCTTGTCCCTGTCCTTCCTGCTCCGGAACAAGTCTTTGTCTCTCGGGGTCGCCTGGCCCACAGAGGCCCTGAGTAAATATCTGTTAGAGGTTCCCATGCCCTAAAAGCCAGCGCGGTGCTGGGGAGCTCGGAGGGGCCCAGGCAACGCAGGCTGGGCCCCAAGGAGCCTCTCCCAGTGTCTCAACCGTGAGAGGAAGTTGCAAGACGGCCATTTCTATACGCGGGCTCGGCTTTTTTTGGTCAACTTTCCCAGTTCTTGATCTGAGGCCTCAGTTTTCCCATATACTCTGTCAGTCCCCGCAGAGACCATTTGCTGGGATGGTGCCATCCCTTGATTTTAGAGCTCTTTTGGGCTGAGGTGAGGGGATCTGCAAGTTCAAGGGTCTTGTCAGCACCCACGTTTCCTGTTGCCTGCTCACCCTGAGATTGCAATAGCACCAAGCCTACCCCCTCAGCAGCCCAGTCCAATGAGAGCAAAGGGCTGCCTGGCCCTCCACTACTCAGGCCTGCCTGGCCTCCCTGTCACTCCACAGGGCTGCCCACTCGTCCAACAGAGTGGGTAAATAGCACTGTCATATGCTGCTGGTAGGAGGGTACGTTGGTACAGCTTTTACTGGGGGCAATATGACAATATCTCGAGATTATCAATCTGCCTGTCTATCCATCTATCTCAAAATTAAAATTTTTTTTTAATGTTTTATTTATTTCTGAGAGAGAGAGAGAGACAGGGTGAGCAGGGGAGGGTCAGAGAGAGAGGGAGACACAGACTCTAAAGCAGGCTCCAGGCTCTGAGCTGTCAGCACAGAGCCCGACGCGGAGCTTGAACCCACGAACCCAGGTGCCCCTCAAAATTTAAAATGCAGTACAACTAGGGACTCCTGGATGGCTCTGTTGGTGAAGTGTCCGACTTCAGCGCAGGTCATGATCTCACGGTTTGTGAGTTCGAGCCCCGCGTCAGGCTCTGTGCAGACAGCTCAGGGCCTGGAGCCTGCTTCAGATTCTGTGTCCCTCTCTCTGCCTCTCCCCCGCTCATGCTGTCTCTCTCTGTCTCTCAAAAATAAACATTAAAAAAATGTTTTAATGCAATATAACTAAAACTAATAAAGTATTATGTGTCAATTATGACTAAAAAAAATAAAACCCAACACATCTCCTTTGACATCAAAAGAGGGGAATCAAAAATTCCTGTGCACCTATGTTATAACATCTAAATACATAATTGGGTCTTTTTCCCCAATGAGTTAAGACATGAGAGATATGTCATTTTCAATATTACTTATAATTTAAGGGCTTTTAATTTCTATTTTAGATTTTCTGATACTATTTGTTAGTGTTTATAGGGAGGTCACGGGGGTTTTTGATTCAGCTTGCATTTAGTTGTACTGATTTCTTTTTCTTTTTTCTATTTTAGAGAAGGACTGAGAGAGAGAGAGAGAGCACAAGTGGGGGAGAGGGGCAGAGGAGAGAGAGGGAGAATCTTAAGCAGGCTCCATACCTAGCATGAAGCCCAATGCAGGGCTCGATCCCACAACTCAGGATCATGACCTGAGCTGAAATCATAACCTGGATCCTCAACCGACTGAGCCACCCAGGTGCCCCAGTTGTAGTGATTTTCTTTCTAGTACCAATCTCTTAACCATCAAGATTAACCTTGAAAGCTTAAATATAGAAAAAGGAGAATTTATAGCATTTAATTTCTCTTCAAACATTCACTTCCACAGTAGTGAGCCTTTCTCCTCCATTGTTTGCATCTAAGGCAGAAAATTATGTCCTGTTAGTTGCTGTTGGACTGTGCTTTTTAGAGACAAGCAAAAAGCATAAGAGCAGACATTCTGAGCCAGCGCTACCAGTCCATCCAGCCCAGGAAACACGTAGCCCAAATCTTCTCTATATTCCCTCTACCTTCAAAAAAAAAAAAAAAAAGTACTGCCTTTGACTCAGCGTCTCAACTTTTGGTAAATTTATTCTAGACATCCACTTGCATATGTATAAACTAGAATTATATATAACTATACTATAAACTATTACATATAAACTAAATTATATATAATTTAATATATTTATATATATTATATATAAATTATATTAAAGTCTGCTAAGATAAAAGCTAAACTGTGGAGATGTTTATGTAAGTGGTGAAACTATAAGGAATAATGAGGAAATAATTACTAAAAAAGTTAGAATAGTGTTATTTCTAGATACAGGGAGAGATCTGGAAGGGGACCTGTGGAGGATGCTTCCGGAGTGCTGGATATGTTTTATTTCTTGACATGGATGATGGCTACATAGTGTTAGCTTTATTTTTACTCCTTAAACTATATAGAAATGTTTTGTGTACTCTTTTATATGAATGAGCTCTCTCATGATTTAAAAATATCACAGTCCAGGGGCACCTGGGTGGCTCAGTTGGTTAAGCATCTGGCTCTTGATTTCGGCTCAGGTCATGATCTCATGGTTCGTGTGTTTGAGCCCCAAGTCGAGCTCTGCACTGATAGTGTGGAACCTGCTTGGGATTCTCTCTCTCTCTCTCTCTCTCTCTGCCCTTCCCTTGCTTGTTTTCTCTCTGTTTATCTCTCAAAATAAATAAATAAACATTAAAAAAAATCACAGTCCAAGGGTTCCTGGCTGGTTCAGTTGGTAGAACATGTGACTCTTGATCATGAGTTCAAGCCCCACGTCAGGCATAGAGCTTACTTAAAAAAAAAAAAATCACAGTCCATTCAAACAGTGAAATACTCTACAGGCATTAAAAAGAACAAGACAGCTCTCTATGCCTGGGTGTGGAAGGGATTTAGGGGAAAAATAGAACCAGAAGGAAGTACAATGTATTTAGTTTGCTACCTTCTGCGTACAATTTTTAAAATAATATATCTGCCTTTTTGTGTCTGCTCAGACTATCTCTAGAAAAATTCACAAGAATCAGGTAACGAGGAGGGTAGCCTCTGGAAGGAGAACTGGGCAATTGTTTCCCTTTTTTGTGCCTTTTGTGCCTTTGAGTTTTGTGCCATGTGCATATATTACCTATTTAAAAAATAAAATAATTAAAAGAAATTTTTTTTGCCTCTCATTCCCTGGAGCCTCCAAGATTTTCGGTTTCAGATCCATTTCTTACTGATGGGAATGAGAGCCACAGCCCAGGCACGATGCACCCCGTGGACTTCCAGCAAGTCGGGGACCCTCTCTGGTCCCATTGCTCCCCGGCAGGAGGAGGCTGTCCCGTCTCCTCTCCCTCTCCCCTCTGCCCTCCTCTTCCACCCCCTTGCCTATTCTCTTTCTTATCTCACCTCTCTCTGCTTCCTTCTTTGACTCTTTCTCCCCCTCCTTTTTTCCCCTCTTCCTCTTCAATCCTCCCTTCCCTCCCTCTCTGGCTTCCTTGCCCCCTCCGCGCTTGGGGGTTCTCAGTCTTTTTCCCTTCTTCCTTCTGCTTCCTTCCTTCCCCCATGAGAACCCAAAAGGCAGATCTGATGCCCAGCTCTCCACTCACACACTTGACCCTGGGCAAGTCACTGACCTCTTGGGCCTCAGTTTAACAGATCGTTGTCTTGGTTACGTGAGATCACAAGGGTGGAAGACCCAGCACAGTGCTGGGCACTCAGAAAAGCATGGCCCTCCCCTACCCTTTTAGGAGCTCGCTGGGCCTGGGGTTGTTGATTATCAGACCCTTCCGGCTCCGGATTGCTTAGAATCTGGGCGCTATTATTCTGAAGGCTTTGAATAACAGCGGATCCCTGGGGGTGTGAGGTCTAGGGAGGAGGCCTCTGGCACATTTTGGGAGGAGGGGAAGTGGAAGGAAGGGTAAAGAGGGCTTGCTGGTGTGTGAATGGACACAGATATTGCGACTTACTGCACAGAGAGTGAGAGTCATTTTGCCCATTTTTAGAGATGCGGGGCCCTGAATCTTTTGGGGGCTTCTGTATCCAGGCCCCTTGGGCTTGGCCAGACTTGGGATAATGGAATCTCTTTCCTCTCCTGGTGGCCCCTCAAGACTCAGGCCTAAGGAGCACGTGGCTGACAGAACATAATGTCTGCACGGATGGCAATGAGCACCGCTCTCCCTGCTTACAAACAGCAAAGACTCCACGCCTGTCCCTGGATGCAACCCAGGCTCCTCGGCCTGACACTCAAGGCTCTTTGCTTTCTTGCCTTGTCTTGTTGCTAGTCATGGTTCCTTTGTTCTTTTCCACCTTCTTGCCTGTGCTCAGGCTGGTTCGACATTCCCTTTCCCTTGCCTGCCTCCCTACCTGTGGCCCAGACCAAAATAATCATTCCCCCACGCACGTAGCACCTCTCTCTTGTTCCCTCACCCCCTGAAAGAATGACACTATCTGTTTAACATGTGTGTTCTCTTTGTAGGCCTGTGAACTCCAGAGGGCCCAGGACATGCCTTATTCATATTTGTGCCCCCTTACCAGGCCAAGCACATGGAAGGCCTTCAATAAAATGCTAGTGATGAAATGAAGGAATGAGTAGATAAATAAGCATATAAAGAAACCAAACCAAGACATGAATGAATGAAGAATGAACACATCAAGCAGGACCTGGTTCTCGTGATGTAGACCCACCCCACACACATGCAGTCAGCTGGGACATGGCCTTCTTGATGGGGAAGTGGAGGGTAGGAATGGAGCTGCTGCCGAGTCAGCCGCCTGTCCTCTACTCTTGGGGAGGGGCCTTGGTCACCTTCCTAGGGAGTCCTGAGGACTTGTGACCTGGACCCCCTAAAGAGTCCCAAGTACAGATGCAAAAAAAATCAGTGAAGTTGGAAGTGAAATAGATCTAATGGTGAACCTAGACCTTGTGAATCCCTGCTCTTCGCTGCCAGTGAAGAAACACTTAGGGGCTTGGGATTCCACTGATGGGAATGGGGCAGGCTAGTCTTAGTGGGAAGAAGATCTAAAGCAGAGGGTTAGACTACACACGGGAGGGATTGGATGCTCAAGAAGTTCTTCTGCAGTGGAGTGGGCTCACCAGAGATCAATGGATCAAAAAATGTCTCTATTCATCCCTGTCTTCCAGACTAGATCAGGAGCTCACTGAAGACAGGGATCTTGTCCAATACTTCCCTATTTTCCCATAACTCAGCATAGCACCTGGAGCTCAGTTAATACTGGCAGGATGCATAGATGGGTTGATGGGTGGATGGATGGATGGATGGATGAGCCAATGGATAAACAGATTGAGAAGTGGAGATATGGTGGATAAACATAAAAATATAGGGGCGCCTGGGAGGCTCAGTCAGTTAAATGTCTGACTTCGGCTCAGGTCATGATCTCACAGTTTGTGAGTTGGAGCCCCGCATCGGGCTCTGTGCTGACAGCTCGGAGCCTGGAGCTTACTTCGGATTGTGTGTCTCCCTCTCTCTCCATTCCTCCCCCACTTGCACTCTGTCTCTCTCTCCCTCTCTCAAAAATAAAGAAAAATTAAAGAAAAAATAAAAAAACAGATGAAAATATAAAGTGATGGATCAGTCACAGATGGATGGCCTAATAGATGAGGATATAGATGGCTAGATGGACAAATAAACAGACGAGCGGATGGATGAATGGACTAACCAATAAATGGAAGAATAAATGAACAACTAGATAAACTGATAAATAAATAAATGTATGGTTGGCTCGATGGGTGGATAGATGGATGGACATACAGACAGATGAAAAAAAAGCAGGTAGGAAAATGAATGATGGACCAATAAGAAAGGTTTGTAAGCTAGGAAGGCTAGATTGATATTCAGGCATTGGCCAGGAGTGGGGAAACTGAGAAATCTGGGCTGAGAATAGAGCCCTAGGGATCTGGAATAAGCAGCAGTTTTGGGAAACTGGGATGGGAGGACCCACGACCATCCTCTGATGGAAGGGAGGCTGGTGTGAAGGAAAACTCAGAGGGAAGGCCAAGTAGCACTATGCTGAGGACCTTGCCCTGGAGGCCAGTCCCAGGCTGGATAGCACATAAGTGTTGGGGATCCAGGACCCAGAAGAGCAAGGCCTGGCACTCTGCTAGATCAGAGCTCTCAGCCAGCCAGGCTGAGCCCAGAGAGTGAAGGCCCCAGTAGCCACCACTACCAGCTCTGACCCCAAGCAAGTGACTGTTGGCCACATGGCATCTCCAGAGCCCTGGGCATTTGTGGGGTTCAGGGTTAGGGGCCTCAGCAGGGCCTGAGGGCAGCAATGGCCTCCCTGTGGTAGAGCTAGTCTTCCTCCCCGCCACCCTTTCTCCCTACCCCGGCCTCCAAGACCGCCCCTCACAGTTCCAGCTTCCTCTGGGCAGGGGGCCTGGCCCCCATGGCCTCCCAGGCCAGCCCCTGGAGCACCACCTGCCCCAGCCGGCCAGAGACTTCCTGTCGCGCAAGAGATTTATGCAAACGGGCTGGGGCGGTGATGTCACCCCAAGGGGACTATCTCCCAGTGGCAGGCCCTTCGATAAAATCAGGAACTTGCGCTGGCCCTGCAATGTCAAGGGAGGGGGCTCACCCAGGGCTCCTGTAGCTCAGGGGGCAGGCCTGAGCCCTGCGCCCGCCCTGAGTTCGTCCCAGCCCCTGACGGGGCGCCCCATCCTGAGGGGCTCCGCACTGGCCCCCACCGAAGCAGGGGACCTGACCGGCTAGGAGCTCGGCTGGATGTTACAGGCGTGCAAAATGGAAGGGTTTCCCCTCGTCCCCCCTGTGAGTACTGGGACTCCTCTACTGGCTCGACCCGCGGCCCTCCGACGCCCGTCCGCCTGCCCACCGGCCCACCAGCCAGCTGCCCTCCCGGCTGGCTATCAGTGGGAAATTGGTGTTTCCTCCCTGGAGCTCCTGGTCTGAGATCCAGCCAGGGGGCCACGGGTCTCTTCAGAGCTTGCCCTGGCGGCTGCGGGCTCTGGGCCCATGGTGGGGCTGTGATCGGTGGGGCCTGAACGGTTATTTATAGATGGGGTTTGGTGGCAGGCGAAGCTCCTGGGCAGGGTGCTGGGGTGAGGATGGCGAGGGCACTGGCGGAGAGGTGGCGGAGGAGGAGATGGGGAGACTGGGGGGGGGGGGGGGAGCCAGTCCCCAGGACGGTAAAGGCTTAAGGACAGGAGGCAACAGGCCAGATGTCTCAGTCCACCGCCGGGTGCTCCTGGAGACGAAGGCCACTTTATGTCTGGGTTCCCAGTGCCCAGTCTGGAGCCTGGCACAGGGGACATGGTTGTTGACCCAAGGGCCTGGGCCTTGGGCTGGCACTCCCAGGGGCTGGGGCAGGGGCTGGGCAGCAAGGAGTGGAGCAGAGACTAGGACGCCAGGCTGGGGCCTTGGCCGAAGCAGGAGAGGAGGGCAGGGGCTGGAGCTGGGCTCGGCCGGGCAGGGGCTGAGGCTGGGACGGGGACCTAGAGGTGAAGCAGCAGGAGTCCCAAGGGACCCCTGGAGGGGAAGGGCAGGTCCCCACCGCTCCTGCTCTCTGTGACAGTTAAAGCCTCAGGCAGATGCAGACCTGGGCCCCTCAGAGAGGACCCCTCTCTCTTTCCCACCCCATCCCCACTCAGCAAGGGTGGGGAGCCCTGAGAGAGCCGGGAAGGGCTTGGCGGGGCCTGCCCACCTGACTCAGCTTTCCCGGCCTGGAGGCCGCTCCCTCCCCCCACCCCACCCCAGTCAGGCCTGGGCCCGGGGAGGCACCCCAGGTCCCACCTCCTGCTGTTGGGCTGCGCTGCCGCTGCCGGGAAACCCAGTGCTGGGCTCCCGGCCTTCTTACTGTCCAGACACAGACCACCCGAGCCAGCCAGCCAGCCCTGGAGCCTGGCCCTGTCCCACCCTCCCCCGCCATCGCCAGGGAGGAGAGGAAGGGGCAGGCAGGAGGGGATGGAGGTGGTCCCAGGAAGAGCCAAGTCTGCCTCAAGAAAGCCACAGGCCCAGGGGCTTGACCACACTGTCTCTGACCCTTGACCTCTCAATCCCTGAACTCCAGACGCAGCTGGGCAGGAGGCACATCTTGGGCTGCTCTACCAAACCCCTCAGAGAAGGGAGTACTCCCGGGAAGGTGGGCTCCCAAGGCAACCCCGGCCCCCAACCCAACAACCCAAGCCCTGAGGGCCCGAGTCACTGTTGTGCAATCCCTGCGCGCACACTGTGGGGGTGGGGAGAGGCCTGAGGACTGTTGTAAAGACTCTGAGTGTGCATGTCCCTGTGCTGCACCAGGATGCAGAGGAGTGAGGGGGCGGGGGGGGGAGGGGAGAAGATGCCAGGGAGGGGTGGGAGGGGAAGGTGGGGGGGATAGGGGTAGAGAGGAAGACACCTTGGAGTGAGAGGTATGGGGGAGAGGGGGAGAGGGGACAGGCAAGAGTGGGGAGGGGGAGGGGGGAATGAAGGAGGACAAGGAGGAGTGGGGGTGGAGGGGGAGGAGGACAGGGAGGAGTGAGGGGCTAGAGAGGGAGGAAGGAGAGAGGGCAGGGAGGGCTGGGGGAAGGAATGAGGGTTGAGGGGAGGAGGGAAGGGAGGAAGGGAAGGGAGTATCCCAGTGGGTGTGTCAGGAGGGACAGAGGAGGGAGAGCGAGAAGGACCAAGGCTCTAGCTGGCCCGTGCCCCTCACCTCGCCCGGTGAGCACTATACAATGCACGAGTGTGAGCGGCCACTGGTCATCATGAGGGTGCCTGGGCCCGGGCGTGGGCTGTGGAGACGGGGGCAGGAAGACAAGCGTGTGCGCTATGGGGGTGGGTGTGCAAGTGGCATGTGCGTGACCATGAAGGGTGTGGGTATGGGCCTGTGGTTAAGGTGCTTGAAGGCAAGTATGAGGATACGTGTAGTAATTCAAGTGGCTACGTATGCCTATAGGGTGAGTGTGCAACAATGTGTGTGAGTGTGACCACACGTGTGTGTGAATGTAAGTGACCTGTGCAGTGAGGGTGAGGGTGGGTAGCCGTGTGGGTGTGAGTTCGTGTGTGGGAGTGTGCATGTCACGGGGAGTGTGTGTACATTTGGAGGTGTAGGTGTGTCGGTGTGAACGTGAGAGTTCACGTGTGAGACTGGGACCCAGGGTGCAGGTGTGAGTGTGGCTGTGCAGGGGTGGGGGGTGCAGGGAGGCCACGCTCTCCTCTCAGCCTTGGTCCTCTCTTGACTTCTGACCTTCGGGGTCCCCGTCAGCCCCTTTCTGCAGGAGCCAAGGGTCTTGCTCTCCTGTCCCCACTGCGGCCTCTCTCAGTTCCAGGCAGAGGTGGCTGTAGGCCTGACGCGGTCCCTTCGGTGTGGGAGGGCGGTGCGGCCCCCACATACCGGGGCTGCCAGCCTGGCTGCGGGGTCCCGGCCACCCTCCGAGTCCTGACAGCCTCCTCTCTCAGCAGCCATCGGAAGACCTGGTGCCCTACGACACGGACCTGTACCAACGCCAGACGCACGAGTACTACCCCTATCTCAGCAGCGATGGAGAAAGCCACAGCGGTGAGTGTGCGCCGCCCCGGCCTGGCCTGGGCACCTCGGTTCCCCGGCTTCTCTGGGACTCTGAGAATTGGACGAAACTAGCTTTCAGAGGCCATGAACTCATTACTCTAACCCCCACATCTCACACCCCCAGCCTGCATTTATTGAGCGTCTTTGGTGTGCCAGGGCACGAGTTTAGCTCCGTCCAGTTTACTGTCTGCTCTAATCTTTGTGGCCTTTTCACAAATGAGGAAACGGAGGCTCGGGGAGCTAAGTGACCTGTACAGGGTCACACAGCTGGTCGGTGGAACCCAGCCTGTCGCCCCAGGTCCAGGGCTTCTTCCTCTCCCCTCCCCCCAGACCCCTTCATCCTCTCTGCTGTCATCACCCCCTTGCCCTGAACTCCACATTGGGGCAGCTCTGCTCCCTGCTGTGTTCTTAACTTCTATCGACATTTGGGGCCGGAGGGTGTCGTTGGTGTGGCAGCCTGCCCTGTACATTGTAGGATATCTGGCAGCATCTTCTACCCACTAGATGCCAGAAGTACCACCAGTCACTATGACCAAAAATGTCTCCACGCATTGGCAAATGTCCCCCGGGGGGCAGAATCACCCTCGTGTGAGAACTGCTCACTAAGGGAAGGGCTCTGAGGCCCCCCCTCATTCAGCAGGGGCTGGAGCCCCAGTTTGCTGGGGTGGGAGTGAGGATGGAGTGTGGGCCAAGGGGTCCTTCTGTCCATCTCGCTGCCCATGCCAAGGGCCAGTCTCGACCCTGGAGCAAATTCAGGGCGGATGGGGACAGGCAGTAGGTGCCTGGGGCCCAGATGGGGCATTCTGAGAGGACACCCAAAGGGGATCTTGGCGTCTGCATGGGACACCCCTCTGAGCCCGAGTTAGACGGACTGGTGAACAGGTCTTTTCTAGTTCTGGGGGATTTTCTAGTTCTGAAACCGGGGCAGGCCAGACACTGGGGGACTGCAGCCCCAGAGGGAGAGGCCGGCCGGGTGCCACAGCAGAGGAAGGTGTCACACTGTCCGGCCACACCTGGGGGCCGGTCACACCTGCAGCTCCATTCTTCAGACACACGGATGGCAGTGTCGGCCTGCTGGCCCCATCCAGGGATGCCGCACGAGGCCAGCCCGTCTCTAGGGCTCTGACCTCCAGATGCCGAATCTGGGAACGCACACCTGGGGGCCGTGTCTTGGGAGTAGGTGCTAGATGTGTCTCCAGTCCTCGTGGGGGGCACAGACTTCTTTCAGAATCCCAGGGCTAGGAAGGGTGTAAAACATCTTCTTTTTCATCCTTTAAAACTTACGATTCTGCCAGCAACACATTCTCTCTGTAGAAAAGCCAGACGATTGAGAGGGAAGGTCTCCCTCACCCACAACTCTCCCCATCTCCCAGGGTCAAGGGTGGGTCTCTCTGCCCTAGAGACCAGCAGTGGTGACTCCTGTCCCTGGCAGTTCAGGACCTGAGAAGTGCCCTCTGGCCTTGAGGACTGGCTCCCCCTGGTGGCTCCAGGCAGCGGGACCGCCAGGTCCCCGCAAACTCAGCAGGGCCTGGGACTCGCTTCTGACATTAGGGACCTCTTCCCCGTTGGCCTAACCTCCACTCAGTTTCACTGGGTTTGGGGTCATTTCCTTTGGGCCTGCTGCAGCCTCAGTTTCCCCTCGTAATATGAAGGTGTGTGCACGCATCTAGAAACCTGCTAGACCAAGGGGCGGGGCTGATGAAGTGAGCACTTTAGAGAAAGCTTGTGCTTTCCTGGCTCGGTGCCCAGGCAAGTCCCTTATATGGGGGCTGGAGCTATAGGAATGACTCCTGATTAGATGCCCGAGCACTCTGTTTTGGTCATGCCCCAATTCCTTCAGAGATTCCTCTGGTGTCCCCTGTGTCCTGGCCCCGACTCCCCACACCCCCTGCCTCCTCATTGCCCCTCTGGGCATCTCTGCTGATCTGTGCACCTGTTCTGTCTTTTCCTAATGAAGACCCAAGAGTAGAGACACCCCACATTCTTCCACTCGTTCCTGCATGCCCTCTGGGTCTACATTTTTAGGTGGTTGAAACTTATTAAAAAGGCATGGGGGCTGGACCGGGGTCTGGTCCCGGTTCTATCACTCACCAGCATGTGTGACCTTAGAACAAGTGACATAACCTCTCCGAGCCCCCGCTCCCTCATATATGGAAGTGAGAGCATGGAAACACTGACCTCGCAGAGCCATGATGACTCACCGAGTTAATGCATGAAAGGTGTGAGGTGCTGAGCATAAGGCCCAGGGAGCTTTTGGGCCAGAGTGTGTTAGCTTTACTCCACCCCCCGCGGGGGAGAGGAAACAGCTGGGAGAGTGGGAGACGCACAGAGGACTCTGCGACAGATCAACTGCGTCATTTTCAACTGATCTAGGTGACAGCCACCTGGCCAGCCACCCACCCGTTCCACCACTTGCCCTTGCAGCCACCCACTCATCCTCCCAACACTTAACCATCTTTCCTCAGGCCCACTCGTCCCTCATTTTCCCATCTACCAAATAGCTCCCAATTGGATGCCATGGGCCAGACATCGCTCTAGCTGCTGGAGGTTCCCTGATAAGCAAGCCAGACAAGGCCACTGCTCTCACAGAACTTACATCCCAGGGAGGGGAAGGGCGGCAGTCAACTAAGCAGACATTCAACAAGCAGTCTTATAAAAAGCTAAGTAACATAACGCAGAATGCCTGTGTTAGGGGCTCCTTTCATTCAGGTGGGCAGGGAGGGCCTCTGAGGAGGGGACAGTTGAGGTGAAATCTGAGTGAAGAGAAGGACCATGCACGCAAAGGTAGAGAGAACGGCGAGTGCAATGTAGCATTGATCCCGAGAGACGGCCCAGGTGGCCAGTGCATGCGGGGCAGTAGTGGAGCCCAGGGGGGAAGCCCAAGGCACCTGCAGAGTATAGATCACACAGTAGCTGAAGGTCACCGCAGGAGTTTAGGTTTTATCCTACAAACAGTGGGAATGGAAAGCCATTGGAGGGTTTTGAGCAGGGGAATGACATGGTCTGAATTATCATGTGTGTGTGTGTGTGTGTGTGTGTGTGAGTGTATGTGTCATAAAAATCTAAATGAATTTTAAATTTTTAGTTTTTGATTATTAAAGTAATCAATGCTCATTGCAAACAAATTAAAAATACAACAGCTTTGACAAGAAAAACATTCCCTCTTCCCAACCTCACCCCCCACTGGTAGCACCTTAGTTAATGCTTGCAGACATTTGACTCCACATTTATGCTCCTGTGTGTCTGTCAGTGTAGATATACACATATGCACATTCTGTTCACCCAACAATGGATTGTAGCCCCATGCTATTCTGCAAGCTGCTGTTTTTTACTAACGCTTGTCATCGGCATTTCTTCATGACATACATGGCCCGGAGGGGATGGATAAAAGCTAGTCTTTCTCTCCAGTCTTTCTCTCACAATGCTAAGTAAATAGACACACAAAGATTTGAAATAGAGAGTTAGTACATTATTCATTTATTCATTCACAAGCATTTAATGCGTACCTTCTATACGCTGGGTGGAGATGAGTCTTGCTTGAATTTTCAATTTGAGACGTTATCTAATTTTCTATCTCGTCCTATGAAAGATGAGACTCTGGCTTTGCAGTCCTTAGGAGCACACAGGCTCTCACACTTCACATACACCAGAATGGTTATACAGTAACTTTGTTCCATTTTATTGATGTAATTGATGCATAACTCTGTGTAGGTTTAAGGCGTTGTGCATAATGACCTGACGTGTGTAGATATTGTGAAATATCCCTCACCTCATATAGATACAGAAAAGCTTTTCTCCTTGTAATGAGAATTTTAGGATCTACTCTCATAACAACTTTATTTTTATTTATTTTTTGTTTATTTGGTTTTGAGACCGAGAGAGACAGAGCATGAGCAGGGGAGGTACAGAGAGAGAGGGAGACACAGAGTCTGAAACAGGCTCCAGGCTCTGAGCTGTCAGCACAGACCCAATGCGAGGCTCGAACTCACAAACTGTGAGATCATGACTTGAGCCAAAGTCAGACGCTTCACCGACTGAGCCACCCAGGCACCCCACTAGCAACTTTCAAATACAGTAAAACCTTGGATTGCGAGTAACCTGTTCTCCCAGTGTTCCCCAAAGCAAGCAAACATTTCTAATACAGTTTAACTTGATACACAAGTGATGTGGTACACGATGCTGAATGTCACATGATCTCAACTGAGCAAACGGTTCTTGAAATTTGCTTTGGTATACAAGTGCTTTGAATTACAAGCATGTTTTTGGAACAAATTATGCTTGCAAACCAAGATTTTACTGTCTACCATACTGCATTGCTAACGGTGGTCACTATGCTGTACATTGCGTCCCCGCACTTATAGCCGGAAGGTTTTTTTTTTTTAAGTTTTATTTATTTAAGTTATCTCTACACCCAACATGGGAATTGAACTTACAACCTTGAGATCAAGTGCCACATGCTCTTCCAAAAGAGCCAGGCAGGCGCCCCTTATAACTAGACGTTTGTACCTTTTGACCACATTCCTCCACTTCCCATGACCCTGACACTGGCCTCTGGCAACCGCAAATCTGATCTCCTTGTTTATAAGTTCAGGATTTTGAGGGGGGGGGTTGTGTTTTTGGTTTTTTTTAGATTCCACATATAAGTGAGACGATGCAGTATTTGTCTATCTTTGTATAGTAACTTTTGTTAAATCAGTGTCTGAACTTTCCAGTATTATGGCCATGTGGAGATTACTCACAGCTGAGCCACATGGTGTATTTTGACTACCTGAACTCTCTCATCCCCGAAAAAGAGAACAAGGGGCAGGCGAGCAAGGAGATAGTGCCTCATTCTGGAACCAGGCTGCTGCGATTCACACCCTATCTCCCCATTACTGTCTGGGGTGGTCATGGGCAAGATATTTCACCTGTTTATGTCTCAACTTCTTCATAAGATACCTACATCATAGGATTGCTGTAAAGATCGAATGAGTCACTGTACGTAAAATCCTTAGACAGTGCCTGGCATATGGTGAGTGCTATGTAACATGGGTAGGAGTTGTTATTGTTTTTTGTTTCTCCCCAGTGTTTATGTATGTATGTATGTATGTATGTATGTATGTATGTATGTATTTATTTTTGAGAGAGAAGGAGAGAGAGGTAGAAGGGAGAGAATCCCAAGTAGGTTCCACCTGTCAGCACAGAGGCTGACACGGGGCTTGAACTCACGAACCGTGAGATCATGACCTAAGCTGAAATCAAGAGTTGGATGCTTAACCAACTGAGCCACCAAGGTGCCCTAAGAGTTGTTATTCTTCTGATTACGGTCTCCTAAGAGAGGGTGTGTGGGACATAAGGCTTTGTTGTTTGTTTTTTTCTAGTGTCTTTATGATTAACAGTGTATAGAAATCTAGGCTGAAAATCCTGTTTTCCCTTAGCATTTCTCTATTTTCTGGTTATTAGAGTTTTTCTTTTGAAGTCAGTAGCCTTTTTATGGCCTCTTTTTTTTTAATGTAAATTATTTTGGTTTTGTTTATTTTTCTGCTTGTTTAGTTTAGTTCTGTCTCCCTGGAAGTTTTTAATGCCTTCTTCTCTCTCTCTTTTTTAAATGTTTTATTTATTTCTGAGAGAGAGAGAGAGAGAGAGGCAGTGTGAGCAGGGGAGGGTCAGAGAAAGAGGGAGACAGAGAATCCGAGGCAGGCTCCAGGCTCTGAGCTGTCAACACAGAGCCCGATGTGGGGCTTGAATCCATGAACCGTGAGATCATGACCTGAGCCGAAGTCGGACGCTCAACTGACTGAACCACCCAGGGGCCCCTAGTGCCTTCTTCTCTTAACACCTATTAGTTCCACTGAACAAGCTTTTTAAAAAATCACTCTGGCTGCTGTGGGAGAATATATGGAGAGAAGACCACAATAAGAACAGCGAGAAAGCACTGGGAGGAAACTACTGGAATAGTGTAGGCAAGAGATGACAGTGGCTTGGCCAAAGGCAGTGGCAATAGAGAGAGAAGGGAGTGGAAGATTCAGGGTACATTTTGAAGGCAGAGCTCATCAAGTTTACCATTTCTTCTTCTTATTTTAATTGTGGTAAAATATACATAATATAAAATGGTACTTCTAGTTTTCATTTTTGAGGACTTCCATACTGTTTTCCACAGTGGCTACACCACATTACATTCCCACCAACAGTGCAGAAGCGTTCCAATTTCTCCACATCCTCACCAACACTGGTTAGTTTCTGGTATTTTTTGATAACAGCCATTGCAATGGGTGTGATAGGATTTGCTCTTTTCAATGGGATTGGTGAAGGAACTAGAATTCCAACGTATGACTCCTTCCCTCCATCTTTCCATCTTTCCATGTACTCTTTCATCCTTTTATACCATGGACTGTCCACCCATGCACCACTGTATTCTCATACCCATCTAATCATCCACTCATTCACCTTTCCAAGTGTCCTTCCCTTTACCTATGAAACCCTCTATCCATCTCCCATGAACCTATCCATCTCATAAATATATACAGAGCATCTCTTGTACACCAGGCACATTGCTAGGTGCTATGGACTCAACATAAGTCCTCCCAGACTTATTATTTTAACAGGGGGAATAACAAGAACTTTACTAATTAGGATACAAGGTAGAGAGTAACAAGTATGATGAAGCCTGGGGCTCTCCACTCTCGGGGACTCCTTCCCTTATCTGAGCAACGTGAAGGAGGGCTAGGCTTCAGCAGCTCTCACCCGGTAATCTGTGATTTCCTAAGATTTGTTGTTGTTGTGTGTTTTTGTTTTGTTCAGTTTTGTTTTTGTTTTTGTTGTCAGCCCTTGTCTTCTGACTTCCTTATCTTCCTTCTCTGTCTTGATCTTACTTCTGCTCCCCTGGGGAGAACCCTGGGCTTGAGGCTGGGATTTCTGCTCTGAGGAGATAAGGTAAACTGAATGACACTTAAGGCTTTAACTTTGAGTATGTGTGGAGTTGTTTTGAATATGATGTTATTTTTGCCCTGGTGACATACAGGCATTAGGGACCCCAAATATACTGAGGAAGAATAGAGATGGGTAGGTAAGACTTTGGTCCCAGATAATGAGAGATCAAGATGAATGGGGTCCCTGCTGGCTGGCTGGCTGATGGATGGATAAATGAAGGGAATGATTGATGATGAATGGATAGCAGCTGATGGAAGGGTGGGTGATGGACGGACAGTGGATGGGTGAACATGGATGAATGAAAGGATGATGGATGGATGGAGGATAGATGATGAATGATGGGTGAGGGGTGGATGATGGTAGACAGGTGCGTAAGAGCAGTCAATAAGATTGGTGCCACCATGGGTCTTAATTAAAGCTTTAATGAACAGTCCTTTTCCTCAGAAGTTATGTGGATAATGGTAGTTCAGCCCTTGGAGGCAGACACAGGGAGGTTTGGATCCTGTCTTTACCAATGCCTTGTGTGGACAAGGGACTTAATCTCTTTGACTCATTGTTTCCTTGTGTGCCTCCTTGTCAGAGCTGGGGTGAGGATTCATGAGAAAATGTGGATTAAGTACTCAGCATGGTGCCCAGTACCTAAAAATACACGTTAAAAGCTAACTCTTACTGATCATTTGATCGAATATTGATGGAGGCCTACTGTGTGTTCAGGGTGGCCTAACAGGCTATAAAAAGGAGGGTCCAGAACTAACTCCAGATACACAAATGACATTATATTCTTTTGAGGAGCAGAGTTGTGCTAAGGAGGCATAGTGCAGGATGACCTGGGGAACCCATTGAAGGGACAAATAAGGATAAAGCAATATGTTCGTGAAAAGTCCTCTAAAAATGAAGTCCAAGGAGCCCAAGAGTGTTGACCTTTGCACTATGAAGGCTTCCTTGTATTGTGTTCCTTCAGAGGCCCCCATATTTGGAACGTTTCTGCCTACCAGACAGCGTTTATTACATAATTGCCTGAACACCCAAATCAAGGGTAAAGGCGAGGTTTCCGTTGGGCCTTTTGAAACTTCAATTGTAGCTGAAGAATCCCACTTGCAGCTTTCAGGGGACCCTGAGGCAGGGTTCCAGAGTTTCACTGAGAGCCAGAACCTCCTTAGGACCCCGATAAATTCCAGTTCCCAGTGCTTCTGATTCACTGATTCACAAGCCCCCCAGAGCGACTCTGGTGAAGGTGTACTGGGACCACCATGAAAAATGCTGGCCTCAGGCTGGGATTCCAAGAATGAGCTCATGGGTCACATGAGGAGCTAGAGCAGAGGTGGGGAAAGTGAGCAATCGGGCGCCCCTCACTCCACACCTGGAGAGCTGCAGGCATGCGGGGTCCCCTGAACCCTGGGACTGTAGTGGGCTTGAGGGTGGAGATCGGTGGGCAGGATAAGGCATTGTGCCGAGATCTGGACCATTCAACCCGGGTGAGGGAGGTGAAAATGGGCGGGGCCAGGAGTGGGGCCGGAGGGCTGATCTACCCCTGGAGAGGAGCCTGCATTGGCTCACCAAATCCCAGAGCCCCCCAAACAGCCCGTCTCTAAAGCACAGAGCACAGTTAGTTACTGTCCGAGGCCAATTGGAGAGCTTCTGGGTCCTGTTAACTCGCTGCAAGATGAAAGTACAAATTAAGTGTTGTTTTGTTTTCCTTTCAGGTTTAGATGGTTTTGTGGAGGAGAGTCAGAGAGGGTTCTCAGGAGGCTAGAATTCATTTATTCATTCATTCACTCACTCAGGAAATGTTTGTTGAGTGCCTACTGGACACAGTAGGCACTGGGAATAAGGCGAGAACAAAACCAGTCACCTTCCTCATGGTGTAATGCTGAGGCCACGGCTCCAGCCTCGGGGAGAAAGTGACAGCCAGGCTCACCAAAACAATTTCTCTGGGCCACTGACCGAGGCGGAAGAGGAGGAAATAAATGTATATGAAAGTATCTGCCAGTTGCTCAAGTGCTAATCCTGGTTCTTTAGAATAACACATTAATAGTATTAGTAATAGGTAATGTTTACCGGATCTAATTTTGTGCCAGGTTCTATGCTAAGCACGTTGCAGGCATTTGCTCATTTAACCCCCACAACAAGACTATGAGATGGATATAATTATTAGCCCTGTCCTACAGATGAGGAAACTGAGGCTTACAGAAGTGGAATGACCCGCCCAACGGCACACAAGAGTAAATGGCAGAGGCAGGACTTGAACCCAGCTCTGTCTGGCTCCCAAATCATGTCCTTTATCTCATCTATGCCATGTAGCCTTCTAGAGGTGGGAGCGTGGGCTGCCTGGATAGTGGGTTCAAATGATGTCATGGGTGGACAGGACCTCTACAACTACCTGGTTGGGTCTCTACTTTCAGACTGGGGAATTGGAGGATCAGGGAGATAAAATGTCTTGTCCAGGGTCACACAGCAATGCCACCACAGAGCAAGATTAGAAAGCAAGTCTTCTGATAACCAGTGCAAAGCCAAGAAAGCACATGTTCTAAGGATATGTGAGTAAATAAGTATGTGTTTGTATGCAAGAAAAATAGGAGGAAGACAGACAGACACACACACACACACACACACACACACACACACACACACACACGTGGGGCTGGTGGTGGTCCCCAGGTAGGGTTCTGCATTTGTCCCTGAGATGTCACCCTGCCCCACCACCCTGTATACTCCCTCTTGGGTCACATAAGAAAATCCCTCTTGTCACTTGATCACCACATCTTCTTTTGGACCCCAGGCTCTCCCCAAGAACTCCACAGACATGTGGCTGGCTTTTGGGTTTTTGGTTTTTTTTGTTTCTTTGTTTTTCCTGGAAAAGATGCCCAGAGAAACCATGTCCTCATCCCAAACGATGGCATGTGGCTGTTCCCCAAACTTGAATCCCCCCCCTCCCCACCACAGACTCTGAAAGCACCTATGGGGGAGTTTCCGTGACAGCCCTGTGTCCTAGCGACCTCACTGGAAGACAGACGCAGCTGTCCAAGGGCATGGCTTTGAAGGGGCAGCACCGTGGGCCCGGACAAGTTCTGGTGTGTGAGGAATGTCAGCCCTGTGACTCTGTAATCACACCTTGGCCATGTGACAAGACTGCGAGCGTGTGACTGTGGGCTCAGGAACCACCGGGAGGTTTTCGAGGGAGCTGGGAGGGCCAATCAGCATTCCCCGAGGGCCCACACTGGGCCTGGGAGTTCTTTTTTTTTTTTTTTTTTAATTTTTTAAATTTTTTTAATGTTTTATTTATTTCTAGGAGAGAGAGAGAGAGACAGCGTGAGCAGGGGAGGGTCAGAGAGAGAGAGGGAGTCACAGACTGAAACAGGCTCCAGGCTCTGAGCTGGCTGTCAGCACAGAGCCCGACGCGGGGCTCGAACCCACGAACCGCGAGATCATGACCTAAGCGAAAGTCGGACGCTTAACCGACTAAGCCACCCAGGCGCCCCTGGGCCTGGGAGTTCTTACAAATGTCTCATTTATTATCCTCCCAGTAACGTTTATCCCCATTTTACAAGTGAGTCAACTGAGGCCGAAGAGGTCCTTGCATGTGCCTGAGGTCACACAGAGAGCAAACGGCAGAGCCAGGACCCGTGTCCTTGGCAGGACGGAACGGCTGCCGGGAATGCAGGCTTTGCCTGAGACCTGGGTCTCGGCTCTGCCATCGACGGGGCCTCTAACTGCGGGCACGTTACGCAGCCTTGCCAAGCCTCAGGGTCCTCATCTATAAAATGGGGGTGGTAAACAACGAGGTGGAGGGTGAGGTGCTGAATGTCAGCCTGGAGCCCAGCCCGGCCTGTGATCATAGCCCCATATGGCCTGACATCGTTATTTTTTAAATCGCGATAACCTTTTCCGGCCCCGCGTGCCCTGGTCTCATGCCACGCTGCCCGGCCATCCCTGCAGACCATTACTGGGACTTCCACCCGCACCACGTGCACAGCGAGTTCGAGAACTTCGCCGAGAACCACTTCACGGAGCTGCAGAGCGTGCAGCCCCCCCAGCTGCAGCAGCTCTACCGCCACATGGAGCTGGAGCAGATGCACGTGCTCGACACCCCCATGGCGCCGACCCACGCGGGCATCGGCCACCAGGTGCGTGCGGCCGCTGGTCCCGTGGGACCCGGTCTGTGGTGAGGCCGGCGCTTCACAGGAAGCTGACACAGGCTCTTACTCAACTCGGCTTCCTGCCCCACAGCGCCAACGGCGGCCGGAGCCCCAACGGCTGCCTCCTGACCCTCTGACTGACCTCGTGACCCCACACCCCTTATCTCCTCTAGCCCCACGATGGACAGAGCCCCGATAATTCCCACCCGCCACTGATCTGCCTGACCTCAAGAGCCCTTCTGATCCCCACTGCAATCCCCACCCACCGGCCCCTCTTGGATCTGGCATCCAAGTCGCTGGACACTGGCCTCCACTGGCCTCCTTGTCTCCATTGACCCCCTTTATTGATCGTCCTCAGCCCCAGGACCCTAATCCCAATCAGTGACCTCCATTAACTTCTACCACCCCTCACTGACCTCCGCTGGCCCTTCTCAAACTGCTCACCCACTTATTTTTTTTTTTTAATTTAAAAAAATGTTTTATTTATTTTTGAGAGAGAGAGAGACAGACAGCATGAGCAGTGGAGGGTCAGAGAGAGAGGGAGATACAGAATCTGAAACAGGCTCCAGGCTCTGAGCTGGTAGTCAGCACAGAGCCCGACGTGGGGCTTGAACTCATGAACCATGAGATCATGACCTGAGCCGAAGTTGGATGCTCAACTGACTGAGCCACCCAGGCGCCCTGCTCACCCACTTATTAAACCCCAGTCACTCCCATACCCAATCAACCCATTGGCCCCTTTTTGCTGCTGCCTCTGACCCCAAGAATGCCAGGCCACGTGGCACCTCTGTGCATGTGAGGAAAGGGTGCCCTTTCCCCTGGCCACATGGCCCTGAACCAGGAGCCCAGGGAGGGCCGGGTTCCAGCAGCCCCTGGCCCCCCACAACCCATGCCCTCTGTGTCATTGACCCTGCCTGACCCCTGTAACCTAACTGACCTCAGTGTTCTCTCCCTGCCTTTCCAGGTCTCCTACCTACCCCGGATGTGCCTCCCGTATCCCTCCCTGTCCCCGGCCCAGCCTAGCTCGGATGAGGAGGAGGGCGAGAGGCAAAGCCCCCCGCTGGAAGTGTCTGACGGGGAGGCCGATGGCCTGGAGCCAGGGCCTGGCCTCCTGCATGGGGAAACAGGTAGGGCGGCCCAACCATCCGGCCCAGCCCTGACCCTGGCCGTACATGTGCCCCGTGCACCCCAGCCAAGGGCACAGTAGTCACACCACAGAGTGTGTGTCCGTATCTGTGAGCATGTGAACGTTTGCCAGAGCGTGCACTGCACCTGTGACCATCTGCACCTATCTGTGTGCCAATGAGAGTGCATCGTGAGCGCGCACAGGCGTCTCGGTGACCGAGCGTGGGAGGCTGTATGCGTGTCTGTACCTCTCCGGGCCGCGTGTGAACGGGTGTGAGCGGGTGTGAGTGCCAGGTGTGGGGTGAAGGAGACCACTCCCTGTAGACCAGCCGCTACCACCCGTTCCCTCCCCAGTGACCACCCACCCCCAGAGGACCCACGTCAGGGGGAGGCGGTGAGGGTGGGTCCCTGGTGTTGGGGCGCTGACCACCTCCCACCCACAGGCAGCAAAAAGAAGATCCGCCTGTACCAGTTCTTGCTCGACCTGCTCCGCAGCGGGGACATGAAGGACAGCATCTGGTGGGTGGACAAGGACAAGGGCACCTTCCAGTTCTCGTCGAAGCACAAGGAGGCGCTGGCACACCGCTGGGGCATCCAGAAGGGCAACCGCAAGAAAATGACCTACCAGAAGATGGCCCGTGCCCTGCGCAACTACGGCAAGACGGGTGAGGTCAAGAAGGTCAAGAAAAAGCTCACCTACCAGTTCAGCGGGGAGGTGCTGGGCCGCGGGAGCCTGGCCGAGCGGCGCCACCCGCCCCACTGAGCCCAGGCCCACTGAGCTGGGCCCGCCAGGCCTTCCCGCTGGCCATAGCATTAACCCCTCGCCCGGCCCGGACACAGGGAGGCAAGCTCCCAGGGGCCAGGGGCAGGACTGTGGCGGGCCGGGCCTCGGCTTACCCATCCGCTCCCTCCTCCAAGCCTGCTACCCACAGCCTCTCCTCACCTCCTACCAGGACTCCAGCCCCGGCCCCAGAGGGCACCTGGGCGTCCGACTCCAGCGAAGGGTCAGCCTCGCTTAGTAAGACCCAGGGTGTGCTTCCTTGGGAGTTCCAAGTCACCAGATTTGTACAAATTGAACCCTCCTTCTTAAGTTTCCCCCTCCCACACCTGTCCCTCGTTAGCTTCCTCAAGGAACAGTCATTAAAGTTATTCTCAGTGAGTCCTTTTGTAGCACAGAGTCTCCTTTACGATTTTTTGTGTGTGTGTGTGTGCATCTTGTCTGGGTGCCCCTGTCTGAGCTCTCTTTTTCTCATGTGTCCTTTGGGCATTTACTACCAGCGCTGGGCAGGGACATCGGCACAAATGACACACAGTGCCTGACCAGGGGTTAGAGCTGGCGAAAGAACAGGGCCCTTGATTGTTAACAGGGGAATAAATCGTTAAAAAGGCCTCTGCACCTGATAAGTGAGCTTTTCAAAATGCCCCAGTCTGGGGCACCTGGGTGGCTCAGTCGGTTAAGCGTCCAACTTCGGCTCAAGTCATGATCTTGCGGTTCGTGAGTTTGAGCCTTATACCAGGCTCTGTGCTGACAGCTCAGAGCCTGGAGCCTGCTTTGGATTCTGTGTCTCCCCCTCTCTCTGCCCCTCCCCTGCTCCTGCTCTGTCTCTCTGTCTCTCAATAATAAATAAAAACATTTTTTAAAAAAACGCCCCAGTGAGGCTAAAACTCTTCAGGTTATGGGCCCAAAGAGGATGGTTAGTAATAATGACAGCCACACTGGATTTTCTGGCCACTTATTACATGTCAACCTTGAGAAGCAGAGTCTGATAGCATTCCATTTGATAGACCGGGAAACTGAGGCTTGGGGAGGTCAAATGATTTGTTCAAGGTCACACAGCTTGGGGGGGGGGGCTGGATTCCACCCATTCCACATGGGTGCTAAGTTAGTATGAGCAGGAAGCCTCCACATGTCTGGAATGGGGTGCTGTGGAGCCCGGCCAGGAGCAGGAATTAAGCCCCAAGGCATCCTCACAGCCTCCGTGCTGGCGGGACCCTAGTGCGTAGCTGCCATCTTGTGCTCTGGCGTCTAGTCCACAACAAGGGAGAAACAGAAAAACATGAGCCTGGAGGCGTCCTGCTTCCAACCGCGGCAAAATATGGGGGCAGACGGCCTAGGAGCCAGGAAACGACCCAAAGCAGCCGGCGGGCCTCTGGGAACCCGGACTCGGGGGCCATCAGCATCAGCGCAAACACCTTCTTGCCCCAAGAGCTAAACTGTGACCTCCCTTCTCAGGCCTCCAAGCCCCAAGAGAGAGTCAGTGGTGCTCAGTCCTCTTGAAAGAAGGCTAAGGGGGGGCGCCTGGGTGGCTTAGTCGGTTAAGCGTCCGACTTTCGCTTGGGTCATGATCTCGCGGTTCGTGGGTTCGAGCCCCGCGTCGGGCTCTGTGCTGACTGCCATCTCAGAGCCTGGAGCCTGTTTCTGTCTGTGACTCCCTCTCCGTCTGACCCTCCCCTGCTCACGCTGTCTCTCTCTCTCCTAGAAATAAATAAAAATTAAAAAAAAAAAAAAGAAGGCTAAGGGAATGTGATACAGTTTAAAAGTAGTTAAAAAGCACTCCACAGAGGCAGAGAAGAAGGGATTCCGTGTCTAAAGGAATGGTAAGTTTGGACCACGTGGCAATGCTTGTGTATAGAATCCCTCCCGTGAGGGTCAGGAGGGACAAATGACCTCTCCTGAAGTTGGATCGTGCTTGGAGAGAGTCATGTGTAATTTGCTTCTTTCTGTGTAGCAGCCGATGCCCCTTAGGTGACGGGGGTGGGGAGGGGCAGTCACAGACGCCCAAAGTTCATAGAGGAACAGTGGGGGTGGGGATGGGGATTCAGAATATTCTGGCAGTATTTTCTGTGCGAATCCTTGTGACCTTGGCAAGAGCCATCTCTGCTTCTGACTCCCACTTTGGGGTTTGTCCCAATATCCTTACCAGTGGGCCCCACCCAGGCCTTCCCCTTGGATGGTGCCAGGCCCCAGTACTGCCCTCTCCCCCGCTGGCCCTGGACTAAGCCCACCCAGGACTCCGCAGCACTCACCCAGCCCAGGGCCCTGCGAGCTGCAATAAGAGAGACATTTTCGTTCAGCACTTACTACGTGCCTGGCTCTGCCCTAGACTTTTCACTTATAAACCCACTTTGCTCATGGAACAGTCCTACATGGTGGGTGCTGCTGTGATCACCCCACTTTACAGATGAGGAAACTAAGGCACTGAGCCTAAGGGAGTGGCAGCCTCTGGTCTCAGGGCAGCCTGGCCCCAGGATCTGGATCTTTCTACATACCAGTTCACAATGCAATTTCCCTGTAAGATGAGCATAGAGATAGGGCCTGGGGTCCCCCTGAGGTACCAAGGGTTGGAGGGGCAGAAGCCATCCCATTGGACTGGAGGGGGAAGGGACAGGAGCTAGCTGGGAACGGTGTGCTATCTCCCTGGAGAGCCTCGCTCTCTGGAATTTGTCTATATTTAGCAGGTGACTGGGCAGGAGGCAGATAAGAAATCCTGGGGAGGGGGAGGGCCCCTTATATAGTGTGGCAGGACAGGTCCTGCTCAGATCCTCCTCGGGTGGCCTGTGACTCCTCCGTTCCCAGTGTGACCTCTCTCAAGATGCCTGAGCCGGGGAAGAAGCCAGGTAGCTGCAGGCCTGCGGTTGGTGCTGGGGGTGGCCAGGAGGGCTGGGGCATCTATGATTGGGGGGTGGGTCTCAGAGTGAGTTCCTGAGAGTGGGGGCTCCCTTCTGGGTCCTTTTCTGATTCTTAGTTTCTCCTTCCCGTCCTTCTGATGAGAGTGAGGGCAAACCAGGGCCAGGGGGCACAGAGAGGGCCATCACCCCAGTCTCAGGACAGAAGAGGACCTCTTCCCTGTCCCCATCCCATCGCCTGCAGCAAGATTAGGCCTGGGCTTGCCTTTTGGGAAAAGGCCGCCACAGGCAGGGGCCCAGGTTGAGTCTAGACTTGAGCCAGTCTCACTGAATGTTCTGGAGCAAGCCCTTAACCTCTCTGGGTCTCAGTTTCCCTATCTGTACAAGGAGGAGTTGGGTTGGCTGTCTCCATCTGTGAGATTCTCCGCTTTATGAGCCCGCACCCCTGTGACCCCCCCCACACCAGGCATGACTCCCACGTTGAGAAAATGCAGTTCCTTTGTTCTGGGAGACGATGGTCAAGAGGGTGCTCCTGGGCCAAAGACAGAGAAAGTCACAGGCCAGGGACCAAGGTCATTCAGGGCAGGGAGCTAGCCCCCCAGCCCCCAGCGCCTCCTAGGCCAGCTTTATCTCAGTTGCTGATTCTCAGCCTGAGGCCCTTGGAGAACAAATTTAGCCACACTCAAGTAGGCAGAGTGCCTGCCCATTGCTAAGGGCCCCAGATGGTGGAGGAGAGAGGGAGCTGGGCTTCCCCAGGAAGGAAGGGTGGGGTATCCAGGGACACACCTAGCAAAAATCTTTTGTGGAGGTTAGGACCATGGCCCTGGCTCGTCTGCCTACTGGCTGTGTGATCTTGGATAAGTCACTTAACCTCTCTGAGCCTCAGTGTCCTCATCTGAAAAATGGGCATAATAATTGCATCTGTCTCATAGAGCCACTGAAGCATTAAACGAGGTGATGCGTCACAGTGCCTTAGGAAGAAGGGGTGCAGGAGTGGGGTGCCTGGGCAAGCCAGGGGCTCCTGCAGCGTCCATTGGCCTATCTCAGTCTCAGCCTTCAGCAAGAAGCCAAGGTCAGTGGAGGTGGCTGCTGGCAGCCCTGCTGTGTTCGAGGCCGAGACAGAGCGGTCAGGAGTAAAGGTGCGCTGGCAGCGGGAGGGCAATGACATCAGCGCCAGTGACAAGTACAGCCTAGCAGCCGAGGGCACGAGGCACACTCTGACAGTGCGGGACGTGGGCCCCGCCGACCAGGGATCCTACGCAGTCATCGCTGCCTCCTCCAAGGTCAAGTTTGACCTCAAGGTCATAGAAGCAGGTAAGACCCTGGTCAGCCTTCCCTGAGGTTTGAGCTTCTGGAAAGCCTGGCCATCTCTCCCTCGCCCAGCGTATGGGAGGTGCCCTTCCACTTTCTTGCCTTTGCTTTGGCCGAGCCATCAGCCAGGAATGCCCTTCCTCCCTTTTCTGCAGCAAGACCTCACCGAGTGTCCCCATGCGTCTCCCTGGCCTGTTCCAGTCACTGTGGACGTAGGGAAAGTTCAGATGGATAAGGCACTGTGGCTCCCTGCCTCCGGACACCCTCTCACCCTCTCATGGGCTGTGTGTGCGCCGCGGGGAAGCCCCTGGTTGCTGCGCGTGTGGAGGGAGCCCTGGTCCAGCCTGGGGACAGGAGGGGAGGGATGGAGCCCAGAGCTGCCCGGCAGACCCACCAGGGCGTGGGCGCGCTGGCTGCCAGGGTGAGGAGGCCAGATGCGGGTGCACGAAGCTTCGCACACACTGTAGTACGTGACCGGCCTGCAAAGACCGAGGGGGGCCAGGCCCAGGAGGAGGGCTGTCTGCTCAGAAGCTGTTCCCCGACCCCAACCCTTTCCCTTCCAGAGAAGGCAGAGCCTGTGCAGGGCCCTGCCCCTGCCCCTGCAGAGGCTCCTGGAGCCTCCAGAGAAGCGCTGGCCTCGGCCGCTGAGGAGGAAGGAGGCTCCCCAAGTCCCGAAGGCGAGCTGGTGCAGGGAGGGCGGTGCAGGGAGGGCGAGGGCCAGCAGACAGGGTGTTCCAGGGTGGGTCACGAAGGCCTCTGCTCACAGGGTCAAGCTCAGCAGCCCCCGATGGCTCTGGTGCCTCTGATGACCCCATCGGCCTCTTTGTGATGCGGCCACAGGATGGCGAGGTGACCGCAGGTGAGTGTGGGCTGCGGCACCCCGAGGTGGGGTGGGGTAGGGGGGCAGCAGGGCATCCCCCAAGCCCCAGCCCGTCGCCCTTCCCCCGCAGGTGGCAGCATCACCTTCGCAGCCCGCGTGGCCGGAGCCAGCCTCCTGAAACCGCCCACGGTGAAGTGGTTCAAAGGCAAGTGGGTGGACCTGAGCAGCAAGGTGGGCCAGCACCTGCAGCTGTGCAACAGTTATGACCGGACCAACAAGGTGGGGCCTGCGGGCACAGCACAGTTCAGGGGCCCCGTGGAAAGAGGGCATGGGGAGCCCCTGGGAGGCACCGGGTGGACAGGGAAGCCTGCGGGCACCCTGAGACTGAAGGCACACAGCAGGTGCAAAGATGAGACCTAGGGAGGCTGGGAAGCAGGTTGGATGGCCAGGGGCACATGGGGAGAACGGGGGGGAGGAGGCAGGAGACCTGTGGGACGTGGGGGGCTTGGAGGGCAGGATAGTCTCAAGGGGGCATAATAAAACTTGTGGGGGCAGGGGGCCCAGGAAGGCTGAGGGACCTCGTGAAGCATGGGGGCGGGCGGCATCAGCCAGCGAGGATGTAAAGCCTCTGCATGGATGAGTATGGGAGCTCAAGGGCCCTTTCATCATACAGACAAAGAAACCCAAGCTTGAGAGGTTATTGCTGCTGGTCTGCTGTCACTCAGAGCCGGGCCCAGAACCTGTGCTTTGACTCCCAGCTTTTGCTCCTCTCCCTCTTCCAGAGTCGTGGCTCAGGCAAAGATGACTCTGGCAGGGCGGGGACAATATGTTCAGTTGTGTGAGTTGTGCACTGCACAAAAGTGCCTCATCTTAAGTGAAGGTCATTTGCCTTGTAGCCATCACTGATTTACATTTTATCACCACCTGTGCCAGCAGATGGCAGTCATGTATCTTGAAAAGGGACTCTGTCCTATTTAAACAAACCCCTTACACACAGGTTAATTAAACCCTGAGGGGTGAAAATGCTGGTGGCCATTACCCACTCCCAGTCTCCTTCAGGGGTGAAGGGCCTCCTCTTCCGGCTCCTGGTCTCCCCTGATACCTTGCCCCTCTACAGGTCTACCTGTTTGAGCTGCACATTACAGATGCCCAGCCTACCTTTGCAGGCGGCTACCGCTGTGAGGTTTCCACCAAGGATAAATTCGACAGCTGCAACTTCAGTCTCACTGTCCATGGTGAGAGGAGCCCTGGTGTCCTGGGCTCAGGTCCCCCATGAGTCTTACCCCCATGTCTGCCTCCATTTCCCAACACTAAGGAGGATGGCTACTCCCAACCAGACAACTGCCGACCGCCGGCTCAGTGCTGCTCATGCTGGGGCACGAGAGAAATCCAGGGATGTTTCCAGGGTCGGGGTGGGGTCTGAGAGCCAAGTCCAGATCTCACCTGGATGGTGAGATGGTCCAGGCTCCTGGCACAGGCGAACAGGTGAAGGGTGAGCTGAGAGCTGAATGGGAGATCAGCCACTGCTAAGGGACTGGGTACCAACTACCCAAACTCCCTGGCACCTCAATCCTGGAAAGGCTCAAAATGTGGGGTCCTGGGGCAGATGCCCACTCTCAAGGGTCATGGATGGGTGGGTCTGTGATAATCAGAGATTCCGGGGCGAGCGAGGCTTCTGAAACGGCCCCTCTGAAGCCCCTTCCCCGTCTCATCTCCCTCTCTGAACACAGAGGCCATTGGCCCTGGAGACCTGGACCTCCGATCAGCTTTCCGCCGCACGTGAGTAGCCATCTCTTCTCAGGGACGGCGGGGAGGCCTGTGCTGGGATCTGAGGCCCCTCGGGGTCAGGGCTGGGGATGATGCGGGGGTGGGGTTGTGGGGGACAGGACTGAAGTTGATAGGAATGGGGGAGGGGACAGCAACCTCCCAGGGCAGATGAGGAACTTGTTCTAATCCCACAGGAGCCTGGCTGGAAGTGGTCGGCGGATCAGGTACCCCTCTCCCAGCCCGTACTTGTCAGACTTTGGGGGTCTGAGATGGATAGGGAGCCCCCACCCAGCCAGTGTCCCTTCCTCTCCCAGCACCTCTCCCCACCACCTCCCCAAGCCCTTTCCAGTTGGGGAGGTCCTTACTGGGGTCCCTCTCCATAGTGACAGCCACGAGGACGCTGGAACTCTGGATTTCAGCTCGCTGCTGAAGAAGAGGTGAGCCCCTGGGTAGCAGCTCCTGGGGCAGATGGTGAGGCCGCACTTCAAATCCCAGCAGTGCAGTTTTCTGGCTGTGTGGCCCTGAGCTGGTTATTGTACCTCTCTAAACCAGTTTCCCTATCTGTCAATGGGATCATCCTAGGGGTGCCTGGGTGGCTCAGTCAGTTAAGTGGAGACTTTGGCTCAAGTCAAGATTTTACGGTTTGTGGGTTTGAGCCCTTCGTCAGGCTCTGTGCTGATGGCTCAGAGCCTGGAGCTGCTTCAGATTGTGTCTCCCTCTCTCTCTGCCCCTCCTCTGCTCACACTCTGTCTCTCTCTCTCTCAAAAATAAGTAAACACTAGGGGCGCCTGGGTGGCTTAGTTGGTTGAGTGTCCGACTTTCGCTTAGGTCATGATCTCGCGGTTCGTGGGTTGGAGCCCTGCGTGGGGCTCTGTGCTGACTGCCAGCTCGGAGCCTGGAGCCTGTTTCAGAGTCTGTGTCTCCCTCTCTCTCTGATCCTCCCCTGCTCACGCTGTCTCTCTCTCCTAGAAATTAAAAAAAATAAATAAAAAAAATAAGTAAACACTAAAAAAAAGGGGGGGGGATAATCCTGGTGTTGGGAAGAGTCAGAGGGCTCAGCAGATATTTCCTGTGAACTAACATCCTAACATCCTCACGGGGTCCCCCACTACCCCTGATGCCTGAGTCTATGAGAGCTTGTCTTAGTAGGCTCCGGGGACTCACGAGATGGCAGAGGGGCCCCAAGTTGCAGGAATTGCTCCCCCAGCCCCTCCACTGACCCTGTGTCCTCTCCCTCTCTCTCCGCACCCTGCGTTATGGCTGATGCTGCCGCGACCCAGAGAGTAAGCATGGGGGGCCGGTGTCTGGGGGCAGCAGGGTGCTGGTGGGACGCTGTACCCTGGTGAGGGACGGGGCTGGGAGTCAGACACACCTGAGTGCGGATCCCCACTGCCCGGGGCGTCTCTGAGCCTTCGGTTCTCCAGATACCCACCCACCAGAGCTCAGAAGGAACAAACAAGGCCATGTGTGGGGAAGGCCCTGCTGTGTAAATGGAGGGACACAGGGGTGGGGAGAAGGGAGGGGCGAGGGCCCAGGGGCCGTGGCCAGGATCTTTGTGGGCAGGTGGCCCACGTCTCTAATGGCCCACTCTGCCTTTGTGCCCTGCCCGGAGCAGCAGCTTCCGGAACCTGAGGTGAGTGCCTGATGAAGCCTGCGCCCCCGTCGCCCCCACTTCCACCGGGACTCCCCCATACTGAACTTGAAGTCCAAAGCCAGCCCAAGCTGTACCAACGGAGGGGCAGAGGCAGTTACGGCTCCTTGGTCCTGGGATCCAGGAAGCCCCACCCCAGGGGAGGGCAGGTGGGGGGCGACAGTCCTGCCCCTGGCCAGAGGGGATTCCCTTGAGGCCTCTCTGCTGGACGCAGGGACCCGAGGCTGGAGGCGCCACCCGAGGAGGACGTTTGGGAGATCCTGCGGCAGGCATCCCCCTCGGAATATGAGCGCATCGCATTCCAGCACGGCGTCACCGACCTGCGCGGCATGCTCAAGAGGCTCAAGGGCATGCGGCGGGATGAGAAGAAGAGCACAGGTTAGTGCTCCCCTGCCGTGCGAGAGGAGAGGCCACGCGTGCGCACACAGGCACGCGCACAGGCGCGCGCGCACACACAGGCACGCGCGCGTACAGACATGCGCGCGCGCACGCAAAGGTAAGAGTCCAGCTTAGCCCAGAGACACCACGAGAAGAGAACAGAGCACAGCTGGGCCCTCCTCACTGAGTAGAAGCCTGGAGGCTGCTATAAACCAGAGTCAAGGGGCAGAGAAGGTCCCTTTGGCTGCCATCTCCGTCTCCGGCCAAGCTTCTGTCTCTCTGGGAGCCTCTAACCCTATCCCTGAGCTGAGCCGCTGGAAGGGACCCCAGCCAAGGCAGAGGGACAAAAAGAGAGAAAGAGACAGACGCATAGAACAGAGATAATAGACAGGCATAGTGGAGATAGAGAAAACGGGGGGGAGGCAGGCGGAGTGTGATGGGAGGACTCAGCCCACTGGCACAGCCGCCAGCCACCGCGATGGGTGTGAGCCTTCTGGGGCAGCGGGGGCCGCAGCGCCGTGGGGGCGCTGACGGAGGTGCTCAGCCTTTCAGAAGAAGCTGGAGCCCGCCTACCAGGTGAGCAAGGGCCACAAGATCCGGCTGACCGTGGAGCTGGCCGACCCCGACACCGAGGTCAAGTGGCTGAAGAATGGACAGGAGATCCAGATGAGCGGCAGGTGCGGTGGAGGAGGGTGGGCACAGTCCTGGGAGCGTGGGCTGGGGGGACAGGGGGGCGGGGCGGGGAGGCTCCCAGCCTGCTCTCCGCCTCAGCCTGCCTTCTCTGTCTCTGTGCCGCTTCGGTTCTGTGTGTCTCTCCGCATGTCCCTCTCCCTGGGCCTAACTGCCCATCTTTCTGTTTCTGCCTGCCTCTGTTCCTCCCCTCCTTCCTCCTGTTCCCGCTTCCTCCCACCTGGATGCTCCCACGGCCCCTTGTGCCCCACAGCAAGTAAGGCCCAGCTCCTGGAAGGAAGGCGGGGGGTGGGGGCACGGTCCGACAGGGGTGGGTCGGACGGGGCACCTGGGACGCACGAGGTGAGCGATGGCTCCTCATCCACACTCCCGGCCCCGCGCCGCTCCTGCGCAGGTACATCTTCGAGTCCATAGGTGCCAAGCGCACGCTGACCATCAGCCAGTGCTCGCTGGCCGACGACGCGGCCTATCAGTGCGTGGTGGGCGGGGAGAAGTGCAGCACCGAGCTGTTCGTCAAAGGTGGGCCCGGCCCGGGGCCCCTGGGCGCCTGGGAGCCTGTGGCGAGGGCGCACAGGGCTCGGCCAACTCTGTTCTCCTTGCTCAACAGAGCCCCCTGTGTTGATCACCCGGCCCTTGGAAGACCAGCTGGTGATGGTGGGGCAGCGGGTGGAGTTTGAGTGCGAAGTGTCCGAGGAGGGGGCCCAGGTCAAGTGGTGAGTGGCAGAGACACGGGGGCGTGGGCAGGGCTGGGGGCCCTGTGGGCGTCCCCAAAGGAGGCTGCAGCACTCACTGCCCGCCCACCGGCCAGGCTGAAGGATGGGGTGGAGCTGACCAGGGAGGAGACCTTCAAATACCGGTTCAAGAAGGACGGGCAGAGACACCACCTCATCATTAACGAGGCGACGCTGGAGGACGCCGGGCACTATGCGCTGCGCACCAGTGGGGGCCAGGCGCTGGCCGAGCTCATCGTGCAGGGTGAGGCGTGGTTGGGGGGGGGTGGGGGGAGGAGGTTGGGGGGGATGGGGAAGCACAGGAGCACAGGAGGCTTCAAGGCCCTGGGCGCCCTGGGCCCCAGCACCACCCTGGGAATCAGGCAAACCCAGGATGGAGGTCCATGTGACCTTGGGCAAGTCACTCTGACACATTGAGCCTCACCATTCTCATCTATAAAATAGGGGTGCCGAGGTGGCCACCTCAGAGAGTACTGGGAGGACCAGATGGGCTTGGTTAGTGTCACCCCCCCACCCCACACACACTTGAGCACTGTACTATCATAGGCACATGTGAATCACAAACATGCACACACACGCATGTTTTCACATGCCCATGTGATCACATGGATTCATGCCCACACCTACCCTCCCCAGCTCACTGACTTTGCCCTCCCCGCCCCAGAGAAAAAGCTAGAGGTGTACCAGAGCATTGCAGACCTGACTGTGGGTGCAAAGGACCAGGCGGTGTTCAAGTGTGAGGTGTCCGATGAGAACGTGCGGGGGGTGTGGCTGAAGAACGGGAAGGAGCTGGTGCCCGACAGCCGCATAAAGGTGTCCCACATCGGGAGGTGAGTGTGCAGAGCTGGGCCCCAATGCAGAGGAGGGCAGGCTGATGGGGCAAGCAGAGACTGAGACAGACAGAGAGAGAAACAGGCACAGAGAAACAGACAGAAGAGCAGACAGAGACAGAGACTGAGGTAGAGACACATAGGGAGACAGGGAAAAATAGAGACCGAGAGAGAGAGAAACAGAGATGGATAGAGAGAAGACACGCAGATAGACAGAGGACACAGACTGAGAGACAGAGGCAGAGAGGCAGAGACAGAAGCACACAGAAGAGAATCCTGCAGAGGCAGAGGACAGAAACAGAGAAGTAGTGAGACAGACAGGCTGGGCGTCCCCCTGACCCCCTCCCCGCAGGTCATGGCCAGGGCAGGGCAGGAGGCCGCCGGGCTGGCTCTGGCCAAGGGCCCTCACTGTCTCCCACTCTTACTCATGCCTCGAGCATCTGCACTGGCACGTGCTGGGTCCAAGGTCACAGAGATTAGTGAGACCAGCCCCTGCTTAGTCTCTCAGGGCCCAGCCAAGGGGCACTTGTACATTGCCTATCTCTGAAAACACGCAAGGGAGCTGGAACGTCAAAAATAGAGAAAGAGCTGGGGCGCCTGGGTGGCTTAGTCGGTTAAGCGTCCGACTTTCGCTTAGGTCATGATCTCGCAGTTCGTGATTCGAGTCCCGCGTCGGGCTCTGTGCTGACTGCCAGCTCAGAGCCTGGAGCCTATTTCAGAGTCTGTATCTCCCTCTCTCTCTGACCCTCCCCTGCTCACGCGGTCTCTCTCTCTCTCTCCTAGAAATAAATAAAAAATATTTAAAAAAAAATAAATAGAGAAAGAGAGCGTTTAAAATACCAGCACACCACTGAGCTAAGGTGGGGGAAGGGCCCTCTGGAGCACCGACTATGGTGAGGCTGGGGTGTGTGGCCCAGCGGGGTTCCCTGAGCCACCACATCCCTGCAGGGTCCACAAACTGACCATTGATGACGTCACGCCTGCGGACGAGGCTGACTACAGCTTTGTGCCTGAGGGCTTCGCCTGCAACCTGTCGGCAAAGCTCCATTTCATGGGTGAGTGGGCACCTGGGCCAGGTGGGGGCCCGTCTCGGGGCTCTGCCTTTGCCCAGCGCCGTGCCACTTGCTCTTCCTTCTCTTGCAGAGGTCAAGATTGACTTCGTGCCCAGGCAGGGTGAGTCACGGGATCTCCTCCCCACGCCCTACTTCACGCACATCCCCCTCCACTCACAGAGGGAAGAGCAAGGAACTGGAGTGGGGACCCCAAGCCCCAGCCCCAGCTCTGCCAGTCACAGCCATGGGCCAGTTATAATCTCTGTGCACCTCAGTTTCCTATTCTCGAAAGTGGGAATTCTGAGGTGCCTCCTCCACGGGGTGTAGGAAAGAGGAGACGGAAAGATGTGAGGTTTCATTATTAATTTTCTGCTTTTAGAAGTACCCCTTCTTCTTTTAGACTAAACATCTATCAGGTATCTATCTGAACTTCAGGAGGGCGGTCCAGGCTGAGGCTTGCTCCAGGGCAGGGCTCTCTAAACTAGGTTCACTGAATAGGATACTCCGTTTAAAAGGGTTCCATGGTTGGGGGCGCCTGGGTGGCTCAGTCGGTGAAGCATCCAACTTTGGCTCAGGTCATGATCTCGCGGTTTGTGAGTTGGAGCCCCGTGTCAGGCTCCATGGTGACAGCTCAGAGCCTGGAGCCTGCTTTGAATTTTGTCTCCTGCTCTCTCTGTTCCTTCCCTGCTTGCACACAGGTTCTCCCTCTCAAAAAAATAAAATAAATAAGCATAAAAAAAGGGGTGCCTGGGTGGTTCAGTGGGTTAAGTGTCCGACTTCGGCTCAGGTCATGATCTCACGGTTTGTGGATTTGAGCCCCACGTCAGGCTCTGTGCTGACAGCTAGCTCAGAGCCTGGAGCCTGCTTCCGATTCTGTGTCTCCCTCTCTCTCTGACCCTCCCCTGCTCATACTGTCTCTCTCTCTCTCAGAAATAAATAGAAAAACATTAAAAATTAAAAAAAAAAAGGTATATGTAAGAGGTGAATCACTGGATTCTACTCCTGAAGCCAAGACTACACTATATGGTAACTCACATAAGAATTTAAGGAAAAAAAAAGTTCCATCGTGAAGTATGTTTGGGAATCACTAAACACTTGGTCCACCTCTTGCTGATTCAGAAGCATGTCAAAGGCTCTGAAAAATTCTGTGGTGAAGAAATGTGCTTAACTTTGTTAAATCCAGGGTCTTCTCGTTGATTTGGCCATGGAAACTTCTTTTTCTTTTTTCTGGCAGGACATTGGTATTCCTCCTAAGGTCTGAGAAATGCTACAGGAGGCGACCCGGTGTTACAAAGTTCCCTAGGAACTTTCTGAGGAGATGGAAAGGTTTTAGATCTTTACCTGGTGGTGGTTGCACAGGTGTATACATTTGTCAAAGCTCATGGAGCAGTATGCTCAAATCTTGCCATCTTATTGAGTGGAACTTATATGTCAGTCAAATTGATTACAAAACGACCACCAGGGACATGGACTCCTTCCAGTTTCCCCCCCTTTCATGGGCCTTGGGCCCTTGCCCCCTTCTCAGACCTATGCCATCTCCCCCCCCAGAACCTCCCAAGATCCACCTGGACTGCCCAGGCCGGAAGCCGGATACCATTGTGGTTGTGGCTGGGAACAAGCTACGCCTGGATGTCCCTATCTCCGGGGACCCTGCTCCCACTGTGATTTGGCAGAAGACCCTCACACAGGTACTGTGGGTCCCTCCTCCACTTCCCCATCTGTAAAATGGGTGCGCGGGACTGATGGGTGTTGGCATCTGCTCCCCACCCACCCAGTGCACACCCTTCCACTGGCCACCGACTGGGAGGGAGTGCAGAGGCTCAGTTGGCTGGGAGGAGGGCAAGGTGGGCAGCAGAATGGGGGTGGGTAAGGGCGGGGGGCAGATGGGTCGCTGGGCAGGGATGCCTTCCTGGTTGAGTCAGGCCCTCTTCCCCCTGCCTCCCTTCTGCTCGGTTCCCAGAAGAACAAGGTCCCAGCAGGGCCATCCCCAGATGCCCCAGGAGATGCAGGCACCAGTGACGAGTGGGTGTTTGACAAGAAGGTGAGTGAGGCTGATGGTGGGATCCAGCTCTTGGCCTTCTGTGATTTTCTGTCTACACAGTTTCCACCCTTCAGTGAGGTCTCCGTGAAGCTGCCACACCTGGGCAGCTGTGTTCCTGCCCCAGGCGTGGCCTACATGAGCTCCTCATGCCTTGGTCAGGCACAAGTTCCCTGAACATTGCTGGGAAGCCCTCATGACTGGGCTGTTCCCAGGCTCCCGTCCTGCTCAGCTGACCTTGACTTTGCACTTCTTCTGGACTGGGGAGTGGGTTTCCCTGGCACTTTTCTGTAAGAGTAGCTGCCTGGACACCACTCAGGCCAGCTCTTCCTCCACCAGCCACCTGAGGTCTTTCGGGATCCTCAGCTCCATAAGGTCATGTGATTCCTTCCCATTTGGCAGCTAAGAAAACTGAGGCACAGAGAAAATAGGCCAGACCTAGAGCCCAAGCCCCTTGCCCCAGTGCTTTGCCCATGGCAGGCTCTAAACAAAGGTTTTTGGACTCGGTGCTCACATGAGTGCAGTTTCCACGCAGGCTGCATCTGCTCCCCGGACCCTGTGCAGAGCTCTGTTCTATCTCCGGCTATTGCACGGGCTGTCAAAGCCTGTGGTATCCGACTTGGTCCCTTCTTCCCAAACTCCCCTGCCCCCCACCCCAGCTGCTGTGTGAGACTGAGGGCCGGGTCCGGGTGGAGACCAGCAAGGACCGCAGCATCTTCACCGTAGAGGGGGCAGAGAAGGAAGACGAGGGTGTCTATGTTGTCACAGTGAAGAACCCCGTGGGCGAGGACCAGGTCCACCTCACAGTCAAGGTCATCGGTGAGGCTGGCCGGCCTGGGGCCACCAGGGAGGCCCGTCAGTTTACTCATTTAGCCACTTGACAAACATCACGGGCATGCTCTCAGCTCCATGGAGAGAACTGGGATGAGGACATGGGTGAACATGGGCAGTGGGGAGCCATGAAGAGCAGTGATCACAGGCTGGTGACATGATCAGAACTGCATCCTAGAAGCATCTATGGGGTGGTGGGGGCAGGCAGCCTTGGCCCTGGGCCCCGGGCGGGGCTGATGTGGACCCGTCCCTCCAGATGTGCCGGATCCCCCTGCGGCCCCCAAGATCAGTAACGTGGGTGAGGACTCCTGCACCGTGCAGTGGGAGCCGCCTGCCTACGACGGTGGGCAGCCAGTCCTGGGTGAGTGCAGGGCACGGGCATAAGGCACAGGGCCGGGGTACGGGGCCGTCTGGGCCCCAGGCCAGAGCTCCTGCCTCCCCTTCATCAGGCTACATCCTGGAGCGCAAGAAGAAGAAGAGCTACCGGTGGATGCGGCTGAACTTTGACCTGCTGCGGGAGCTGAGCCACGAGGCGCGGCGCATGATTGAGGGCGTGGTGTATGAGATGCGAGTCTATGCGGTCAACGCCATTGGCATGTCCAGGGCCAGCCCTGCCTCCCAACCCTTCATGCCGATCGGTGAGCCTGCCTGGCCTGGCACCGCCCCACGTCAGAAGCAGCTGCTCTGTGGGCAGCCCCTGCACTAGGCATTTACATCATGGTCCCCTTTAAAAGGCTCTGTCGGGGATAAAACTCTTGTTTCACAGATGAAGGAAGTGAGGCTCCAAGAGGTTAAAGGACTTGCTCTAGGTCACCTAGCTGGTAGGGGTGGAGCTGAGCCTCGTACCACCCTGTTGATGCCTCTCAGGCCTCACTCTCCACATCTATAAAATGGGGATAATGACAGTATCTATTTCATGGAACTGCTGTTATGGTGAAATGAGATAATGCAGGCAGAACATCTGGCATACAGCAGGTGGTCAATAAATGGTAACTGTCCCCTCTTTCCCACTCCCTTCAAATGTTAACTGTCCCCTCTTCCCCATTCCCTTCAAGCAGGGTTTGTCATGTATGGGACAGAGCAAGGGCACTGGGTACCTGGGGGTTCTAAGAGGCTTGGGTCTGTGGTAAGGACCCTGGACTGGACTCAGATGGAGTTTGTAGAGCCAGCTCCCCCACCCCCGGGGGAGCCATCTGGGGTCACTGCCCTGAAGTCTCCATTTCCTCATCTGAGTCATGGGGGTCGGCAGGGTAGAACAGACGCTGAGGGTGTGTCAGGCTCTGGAGGACAGCTGTCCCTACCAGGATGTGGGGAGGGGGGGTGGTGGCTGTCTGTGGCGCCGGCAGGCGCCCTCCCCGGCTCCTCGCCCAAGGACCCGGCCCAGCTTGCGGAATGGCAGCAAGGGGTGGGGGGTGGGGCTGTGGGGAGAAGGGTCCAGGTCCCTCTCTTTAGAGACTGGCTTCCAGTCAGCCAACTATTAGTCAGCTGTTAGTCAGCTCGCCTGCTCATACAGTGCCAGGAAATTCCCTGTTTTAAGCTAGTTTTTCTTTAAATTACATTTATAGCATTTCCTATGTTGTCTGACAGAAAGGGCTCTTTGGGGGTATTTATTCCTATTTAGAGCTCTTTTTTTTTTTTTTTTTTTTTTTTTGAGGTGAGAAGAGGCAGGGAAAGAGAGAATCTGAAGCAGGCTCCATGACCAGCACGGGGGCCTGAAGGGGGGCTTCATCTCCCTGTGAGATCATGACCTGAGCAGAAATGAAGAGTCTGCTACTTAATGACTGAGCCACCCAAGCGCCCTAGGCTCCCTTTTGTAATTGCTGTTGCAGTTTGTTTTTAAGCCTATCTAGAGACATGTCTTTTTTTTTTAATTTTTAATGTTTATTTTTGAGAAACTGAGAGAGATAGAACATGAGCAAGGGAGGGGCAGAGAGGGGGAGACACAGAATCAGAAGCAGGCTCCAGGCTCTGAGCTGTCAGCACAGAACCTGATGCAGGGCTTGAACCCACGAACTAGGAGATCATGACCTGAGCCGAAGTCAGATGCTCAACCGACTGAGCCCCCCAGGCACCCCTAGAGACATGTCTTTTAGTGGGAGCTGGAATATTCTGACAGTGCTTGAATAAGCCAGATGAAGGGCAAGTGCCCCTGTGTGACTGGTGGCCAGTTGAGGGTCTGGGTCATATCCCTTCAGTGTCCCCCACCCCCACCGGTGGTGCAGGCCCACTCTGACCCCTCTCCGACTCCACCTCTGTCTCTGCCTAGGCCCCCCCAGTGAGCCCACCCACCTGGCCGTGGAGGATGTCTCGGACACCACCGTCTCCCTCAAGTGGCGGCCCCCGGAGCGGGTGGGAGCTGGAGGCTTGGACGGCTACAGCGTGGAGTACTGCTGGGAGGGCTGTGAGTGCCCCTGCCCAGCCCCAGGCCCTCACCCAGCACCGTGCGCTGAAATGCCCTCAACCCAGGACGGGCATCTGTCACCCTGCCCGGCCCCTGTTTACAGCGGAAGCCCCAGACGGCCAGCGGAGGGTGGGCAGTGGGGCGGGCTGCTGATGTTGACGCTGCCCGCGGGCTTCCCCCCACCAGGCTCGGAGTGGGTGGCCGCCCTGCAGGGGCTGATAGAGCGCACCTCGATGCTGCTCAAGGACCTGCCCACAGGGGCCCGGCTGCTCTTCCGTGTGCGGGCGCACAATATGGCAGGGCCCGGAGCCCCTGTCACCACCAAGGAGCCTGTGACCGTTCAGGAGATACTGCGTGAGTGGCCCTTGTGCTGTCAGAGGACGGACCTGCCACTGATGTCCTGGCCGTTGGGGTCCGTGGAAGTGGGGACATCCAGGGAGACCCTACTGGAGAGAGGGACAGGAAATTCTAAGCCTTTATTTGCACCCCAGGCCAAACATTCAGAGAGGGCTCCCTGGGCTTTTCTGCATCAACCCCGAGTTCTGGGACAGGGAAAATGTAGGTCTTCGAGCTCTGTTCTCTGAGCCTCTCAGTTCAACAGGTAGGTATTGTCCCTGTGCTCATGACTTAGTGTCAGATTGGCCCAGCTGGTATCCACTCCCCATTCTTCTGTTCCCAACAAAGGGTCAATCATGTGGAAAGAGGCAGCAGAATGGGGCAGAAACAGCCTGCAGGACAGGGATAGAGTCCAAAAGTCTACATTTGCATCCTGGCCTCTGACTTATTAGCTGTGTGTCCTCAAACAAGCTGTTCACCTTCTCTGATCCCTGCCTCTTACAGCGGTGTGGTGAGGTGGAGGTCGAAGCAGGGACTCTGTAGACCACCCGGGGCTGGGATAGGGGATGCTGAGGGCCGGGCATTTTCCTCAGCCATAGCCTTCGAGGCCCGGCCTCGGGAGGGGAGGAGCTGTAGTGCTCCCCAGGGCTGAGGGCCCCCTTGCTGAGCTGCCCACTTGGCACCCACAGAGCGACCGTGGCTCCAGGTGCCCCGGCACCTGCGTCAGACCATCCAGAGGAAGGTCGGGGAGTCCGTGAACCTCCTCATTCCTTTCCAGGTAGGGCTGGCCTCTGGGCCTGTCCCCCCGTGTCTCGTGCTCCCCTCGCGGGCAGATGAGTCTCGGGGCTGACCAGACCCTGAGATGCCACCCAGTCATGCCGGGCTCGGGGGTGAGCTGTCCCTCCCCACAGGGCAAGCCCCGGCCTCAAGTGACCTGGACCAAAGAGGGGCAACCACTGGCAGGTGAGGAGGTGAGCATCCGCAACAGCCCCACGGACACCATCCTGTTCATCCGGGCTGCTCGCCGCACCCACTCTGGCACCTAAGAGGTGATGCTGCAGGTCGAGAACATGGAGGACAAGGCCACGCTGGTCCTGCAGATTGTTGGTGCGTGGCAGCGGGGGCCCCGCTCTGGGACGGTGGCGGGCCACGTCTGGCCTGGCAGGGGGGAGGGCGCCTCGCAGGGTCCTCTGCTCATACTCAGGCGGTCTCAGGAGGTGTGTTCCGGCTGGTCTTTCTCCTGCAGACAAGCCAAGCCCTCCCCAGGATATTCGGGTCACTGAGGCATGGGGTTTCAATGTGGCTCTGGAGTGGAAGCCACCCCAAGATGATGGTAACACAGAGCTCTGGGGTTACACAGTACAGAAAGCTGACAAGAAGACCATGGTGAGCCTGGGGTTCTGGGCCCCCCATGTACACCCTCCGTAGGGCCAGGAGACCTGGGCCCCAGCTTCCTCCCTTGCCCTTAGAACGGGTCTGCTGCTCGTCCTTCCTCTCTGACCTGGTTCTCTCCACAGTGGGGGTACAGACACCAGGGGTACCCATAAGAGGCCCCCGGCAGGGAGTAGGGCCTGAGCCCCAGAGACCCGCCCTTTCCTCCACACCCCCAGGAGTGGTTCACTGTCTTGGAGCATTACCGTCGCACTCACTGCGTTGTGTCGGAGCTCATCATTGGCAATGGCTACTACTTCCGGGTCTTCAGCCAGAATATGGTGGGACCCAGTGACCACGCCGCCACCACCAAGGAGCCTGTCTTTATCCCCAGACCAGGTGCGGTACTTTTACTCCCACCCACAGGAGGAGCTGTGCCAGGGAGGCGGT
Organism: Hyaena hyaena; assembly: GCF_003009895.1. Lineage (NCBI taxonomy): Eukaryota > Metazoa > Chordata > Mammalia > Carnivora > Hyaenidae > Hyaena > Hyaena hyaena. The sequence continues at coordinate 1,126,100 of NW_024080655.1, forward strand.
GGGAGCAGGGAGGGGGCCCAGTGTGGTGTGCCACTCTTGGTGCAGAGTCTTATCACCAACAGGCATCACATATGAGCCACCCAACTACAAGGCCCTGGACTTCTCGGAGGCCCCGAGCTTCACTCGCCCTCTGGTGAACCGCTCAGTCATCGCCGGCTACAACACTACCCTCTGCTGCGCTGTCCGGGGTAGCCCCAAGGTACAGAGCTTGGGGTCCTGGCCCAGGCAGACTCAGGAGGTGGGGTTTGGAGGCTCCAACCCCCATTGGTCCTCTCCCCAGCCTTTCCCTGCTTCCTGTCCCACAGGGGTTCAGGGCCAGGCGCCTCTCCCTGAGCAGGGCCTCAGCACTCTCCATTGGCTCCCTGTTCATTTCCTGCTTGGGTGTAGTTTGGATTCCAGTGGGAGCCCCCAGAATAGCAGCAGGTTCCTGGCAGGTCTCCTGTCAACCTGAGACAGTCTCCCTCCCTCCCGTTACCTGATTTATAGCCCAAGATTTCCTGGTTCAAGAACGGCCTGGACCTGGGAGCAGATGCCCGCTTCCGCATGTTCAGCAAGCAGGGAGTGCTGACCCTGGAGATCAGAAAGCCCTGCCCCTTTGACGGGGGCATCTACGTCTGCAGGGCCACCAACTTGCAAGGCGAGGCACAGTGTGAGTGCCGCCTGGAAGTACGAGGTGAGGAGCCCACAGGGCCAGGCCCGGGGTGGCGGCAGCAGGGAACCAGCTGGGACTCTGCCGGCTTGGGCCATGCGGCGGCTCTGGCTGAGAGAGCAGTGACCTTGTCTTGTCCAACACACGTACTGGCTTCGGGGCTCTGCGACCAGACCTGCTCCCCCCAGCATGGTGCTGGGAGGCGAAACACACGTGACATGGCCTCCTTCTCCCCTGCAGTGCCTCAGTGATCCAGCTGGCTCCCGGAGAGGCCCAGGTATGTACCCCACGTCGTCCCGACACCACCGCACAAGTCAGAGGCTAAGCCCTGGCGCTTGGTTCAGAGGCAGCCATCAGGAAGTGGAGGTGCAGGTGCCTCTTTGCAAGACTTCGGTGCAGCTCATTCACAGGGGAACCTGTGTTACAGGTGCCACAGGATGCCAGCCCAGGTACTGGGAGCCTGGAAGGAAGCCGGACAAGCCACCTTCTGCTGCTGGATGTGTGTGTGCAAGTGTGTATCTTAGGGCTAGGCTAGCAGAAGCATCAGTAGGGCAATGCGATTAAGGTGAGCGGGCCTGGGGGCCTCGGCACACAGACTGCACTGAGCTCCCAGTGGAAGATCTCAGGTCTTTGGGACAAACAGGTGGTGGGCTCAGGAAATGGTGGTTGGGGACAGGACTTCCTGGCCTGCCACGGTTTCTCAATGTGTAAGGGCAATAAAAGGTCAGTGCAGTTACAGAGAACTGACTCTTCTGGTCCGATGCGTTTGTCTTCACAAAAAGCACAGGGAAATATACTTGAAGTTCAGAGCAAACTTCCAGGTATTCTATCTCGTGGAGGAGTTAAATGAAGCTGAGAGTGGAATCCCAAATTCATAAAACACTAGAAGAAACCTCAGCTTTCCCCCACTGTGTACGTCCTCCTGATGAGGAAACCGAGGCGCTGTGATGAAGGGGACACCAAGGCTCCCCTGCGCTCCGGACTGCCTTTGTCCTGGTGACCTGTGGTCACAGCAGCCTGTATGTGGGGCAGTGCTGAACTTCCACATGGTTCTGTGCCCATAAGGTCTGTGAAGGAGCTGTGCCAGGCTGCTTCGGGGCCCAGTAGGCAATGAGCCCACAGCCGTTCCACACGTGCTTCCCGGTGGGAGAGGGCGGTCCTGTCCAGTGCAAGACACTGGGAACCAGGGGCCTCCTCTGCTCTTCCTTCCCCCATGGGGAACCTAAGTCCAATCATCAGTCTACTTTTGGGAGGAAGAAGCCGGCAGGTCTCAGAGGGGCCCTAACAGAATATGGTCTTTCCTGTACAGGAAGCGCCAGAGGATTTTCCACAGCATAGAAAAAAAAAATCCAGGAAGCCTGGTCCTAGGGTTGCTTCTCTTAGACTTCTACCCAACCCAAGAGCCCCGACCCTGGGGCTCCAGCCCTGCGTCACACCACCTCTCTGGACCGCACCTGTGAGGGGAAAGGGGGGCCCTGGTTTTTCTTTCACTGCTAAATGAATTTCTCTCTGCTCAAGTGTCTAAGCCCAGTTTGGCTGCTTCCTCCAGGGACCAGTTCTTAGCAGGGCAGCCCTCTGGGGGTTGGCGGGTTGGGAGGTGGGGGGTGGGGGCATAGGGCAGGAAGTCCCTCCCACAGCCTCTTCCTGGAAGCAGGGTGAGAGGCTGGGGCTTCAGCATGCCGGGCCTCCAGGCCTCCGATGCGCATGATCTCCTCTCCCTCCTCCCAGGCCTGAGATGCCTCTGTAGAGTCCAGGGCCGGCCTTCCTCAGGGCCTGGGCAGAGAGGGGGCCTCTTTAAATACAAGGCGGTCAGGAGCCCAAGGAGAGTTAAGGACGTTTATTTCACATTCACACATCTGTACATTTTCTATAAATAATGTAGAGCTGAAATATGTACAATCATGGCTTGCCCACTCCCAGGCCAACCCTCCCTTCTGGCACCCAGCGCCAGGAGACGCCGCCTGCAGACATGGATGTGCACACTGAGCTCGGCTCTCCCCTCCCCGGTTCCTGGGCATGGCAGCCAGTGGTCCCTGGGCTCCCAGCCCAGCCACTCTGCTCTCTTATGCCGAAGGTAAAGCAGACCTTAGGGAAACTGCAGCTCAGCGAGGAGGAGCCCCTCAGTGCGGCTCCACCGCGGTGGGAGGCCACGGCAGGCAGCAGCTACCAGCCTGGGAAACGCGTCAGGAAGGAGGGAGGCTGCCACTCACTCTGCTGCCCCGTGACTCTCCCGGCCTCTCCCTGCCCACCTCTTCTCGGGGAGGACAGGCCTCAAGCTCCCCTCACTCTGCACCGAGTGGGACTTCACCCAGCACCTAGTCACGCCGGTCAGAGAGGATGGACAGCCAGAGTCTTGCACTGGAGGGTCATAACACCAAGGACAAGGAACCACGACACAAATGTCTCAGGGACACGCACGGGGGGGCTCACGCTGTACTCAGAGCTCTTATAAGCCACAGGCCAAAAGACAGACAGACATCACTCTTGAGCCCTGAGGGAGCAGGCTGGTCTCCCGGGAGTGGAGAGGGAGCAGGTGAAGGAAACCAGCTGAGCCCTGTGACAGACACTAAGACACGCCGGGACACATAACTCTGAACCAACTAAGCCACGGCTAGGGGCTTGCAGAGGACACGTGCGCGGCTCGGGGCGCCTGCGAGCAGAAGACGCAAGCACATCCCCCGGACCAGGGGGTGGGGGGCTCTCGACCCCTCCCGTCAGCTCGAGACAGGCCGGGGTGGGGTCCTGAGATCTTCCTCACTGCTACGGACCGCGGCCACATACGAGAAGAGACACAACACAGAGTAGCAGATCTCATGGGCCTAGAGGGGAGAGAAAAGCAGGCGGATCAAGTTCCCGAGATTCCAACATCACCACACGTGGAGGTCTGCCGAGCAGGAAACTCTGCCCTCGCGCCGGGCTCAGGGCGCACAGCTGGCTGGTGGGAGAGGGGACCTGTACGTGTGTGTCTCTCCCAGGGCCGAAGACTCGTTTCGGCTTCAGCGCAGCCTGTGGCGTCTCGACCAAACTCGGCTCTCAAACCGTTCCCTTCCCCCATGCTCTCAGAGGGCCTGCCCTACTCCTGTCTGAAGGTCCCCGGGGAGCCCTGCGCAGCCCGGCCTGCCGGGGTTGGCTGGCACACTCACCATCGGTGTCTTGTACTTGTGGCTCACCACTTCTTTAATTTCAGGAACTAAAACCGGACGGGCAAGAGACAAAACAGAAAGTTCAAAACTAAGAGCGGTAGTGCCAGGCTCCCGCAGGCGGCAGCGCCCGGCACCGGGGTCCCCTTCCCCACTGTGTGGCATGTGCCGGTGGCTGCGGCAGCTTAGGCCCCGACAGCCTCTGCCCAGCTGCCGCTGGATGAGAGGCCGCTGCCCCAGACTCCTCAGCCAGACCACTGAGGCCTGCTGTGGCTACCCTGTGCTGGGCTGTGACTCCACCCACTTGGAGAGCCTCAGCATGGGTGCAGGCTGGCCTTTCACCGGCCCGCTCTCTGCTACTGTCCAGGGCCCTGCGGAGCTGCGGGGGGGGGTGTTCCCACACAGTGGCTGGGTGAGGAGAGTCGTCTCTCGCCTGCGCCTCACCGTGCTGAGATGCCCGAGAACTCATCCCTGGTACCAGCCCGAGACTGTTCGCGTTAAGCAGGGTTCCCTGTACTCCCAGCCTCTACACAGAGGGTCCTTGGGCTGGATGAAGAAGCGGCATGATACTAAACCCACCAGACCTGCAAGTTTCCTTCCCTGAGTGGCAGGAGAGGCCCAGGCCTGCCTGTGTGAGGGAGAGCGTCAGAGGGCTCTGGAGCAGACACACCGAGCAGAAGACAGGCGAGTACAGCACCCGGGGAGGGGGGGACAGGGAGCATCAGGCAAAATACACACATGTCCACAGCCCGGAATGCGAGACTAAGAGTCACCCCTGCCCCAGCCATGCAGGGGTTCTGCTCGGCCAGAGGAAGGAGTAAGCCCCCCCCCCACCGGGGGGGGGCCCTGGAGATGGGAGCAGAGGGGCATGGCATCCCCCTGGGGGCCAGAAAAGGTAGGAGAGTTGGCCACACCTTCTTCTGACCCTGGGAGGTAGAATTCAGGGGGACCCAGGGTTAACGGGGAATAAACTCATCATAGGTAGAGCAAGAAGCCCAGGTCCTCCTTCTGAGTTGAAAGATTCCCCTAAATATCTCTCTGGCAGAAGAGAGAAGGGAGCACACGTGGGAGAAAACTCAGAACCAGTGAGCCAGCACGAGGGGGTGGGGTGGGGAGGGGCTGAGAGGAAGAGGGTGGGGAGGAAAGGGATGAGACAAGTGGCAATGTGAGCAGCTGGCCTGCTTGAAGGGAGCCCACCCCACCCACAACAGGGCCCAGGCAGGGGCCTGGGGGAGGCAGCACGAGCCGAGATCACTTTACCTGCTGGAGAACGAAGGTTTTCATAGCAGCGATGAGGGGCACAAAAGAATGAAGCACAAACACAGCAGGAACTCAAAGCCCCAGGGTGAGAACCCACTACACCAGCCCTCAGCGCCTGGCTGCAGGGAGGCCGGCTGCCAGCCTCCAGCTACAACTGCCCTGCCTGCCTTCGAGGTCCAGAGGCTCTCTGCCCTCCGGATTGAGTCTGCCGGGTCCACCCCATGCCGTCCTCCAGCACAGAGGCTTGGCGGACACCAGAGCGGCACCGGCTGGCTACACGAGCACTGGGCTGGCCGGAGAATTGTGGCAGGCGACACGAACACAGCAGAGCTTGGAAACTGCCCGTCTGCTCTGCCCCAGAACTTTCTGATCACCAGCTGGCCAAGGAAGGGAAGGTGGCACCAGCTCGCTGAGCCTTTGTAGGAGCGTCTCTGAACTCTAAGCCTGTCTAAGGCCACTGGCTCTTCTGGGACCCGTTCCCTAACAGCTGCCATCTCTCTTTTCCTTCTTCCTCCTTCCCTTCGCTCATCTCAGGTTCCCTTTTCTTCCCTATCACTCCTAATCCTCCTGACCTCTCTGCAGAGGTGGTGGTTCTCTCTGCCTCTAGTCCCTCCTCTGGAGCTCCGAGGTTTGAGTTACTGCCATGTGAGTCCAGACCTAAGAGCAAAATAGTGTAATTACCAAATTCCTCCAGGACAAAGACGCCTCGAACTGTATTGCACTTTTTAATGTGATTCAGCTCTATGAAAACCTGCAAGAGAGGGAGGGAGGGCGGGGTAAGGCCCAGCGGCCCTCCCCCTGCCCCACAGAGCCCACTCTCCCAGCTCTAGCCCCGCCCACACACAGAAGACCTAGTTCCCAAAGGGGGGACCGAAGAATCCACACACACACAACTCAAAAGCGCTAAGAAGCGAAGACAGCAGAAAGGGCGTGTACCTTCCGCTCCTGGCCGGAGGAGAAAGCATGGGAGAGAAATGAAGGCGTTAGTTTTAACGGTCAAACCCAACCCGAAGGCCCCTCTGCTGTCCTGGGCTGCCCGCCCATACCCTCTGCCCAGGGCAGCGCTCGGAGAACACGGTGCCCCAGGGGTCTCCCCGCTCAGCCCATCAGCTCTCTACCCTTCCATGCATCCTCCTCCGGCGCAGAGGGCTGGCACGGGCGCAAAGCTTCCCTCAGATTGTCCTTGGGGTGGGAGGTGTTGGTATCTTCCTTGAAACAAAATCCAGGCTCTCCCCAGAAGTACATGGTGATATAATAACAGCTACCTCTTAGGAGCAGCCACTAGGAGTTCCACAAATACTATTTGTGATCCTTACACCTATGTGGCCCAGCATGCAGCAGTACCCTCATTTTCAAGACGAGGACACAGGATCAGAAAGTTTATCTGCCCATGAGTACTGAAGCTAGGCTATGAATCCAAGCACATCCGGACTCCAAAGACCCACTTATTACCCAACTCGGTAGGACTCTCCCAGAGGGTCCAATGCTTCCTCAACTCCGAAGGATTGTTAGGTGGTGGAAGACGGACCCCAGGGCCATTATCTCGTTATCAGTCAGGGTCTGACTTCCTCTACAGGCAGGATCTCTCTTCTAGGGAAAACCCTTAAACTACAGACCAGCTTGCACATGCGGTGTTAATGCTTAGATGTTAGGCTGGCCCAGAGGGGCTCTGCTGACGGTCGTACCCAGAAGAGGGCATCTGGCTGTTGTTTAACAAGATCTCTTCTTTGGAAGGTGAGGCATCAGGGGAAGGCTCTAAATGCAGTCAGAAGCCTGCTTCCCCAAGAAGTGCTGGCACCTTCATGTTCCAGAAAAGTACGTGAGTAAACGTCTCTTTGGGCTGACCCTAAGGTCTCAAGTATATGATTTAATATGTTAACGTGACTGACAGTAAATGGCTGCTGACAGCACACTGCCTGAGCAGCTGCTGCCCATCACACCAAAGCTGCCCAGTTAGAGCCCTAAGAGAAGGAGAACTAAAATGGCAATGGAGGAAGAAAGCCACAGAGCCCAGATGGTCACCTCCCCTGAGTATCTGCTGCCTGACCAGGGCCTGTGGAGCTTCACACATTCGGACCTGGCTCAGAACCTCAAGGAGAGGAACCAGTACGTCAGGGAAGGGGCAGGGAAGGCACTTGTGTGAAGAGTCAGAACTGGGAACGGACCTGGGATGATGCGCTGGCCTCAGAAAGGAATTAGCTTAAGGAATGTCCACTGAGAGAAAAAGTATCACTGCGTTAAAAGACCAAGAGAGAAAAAAGTCAGCTCCTACAGTGAATCACAATGAGAGAAAGATGTACTGTGATGTGCTCCCCAGTCAAAGGAAGGGGCGTGGGGCCTGCGGAGCAGGGGGCAGAGTGGGGACACTCAGAGGCACGAAAAGAACAGGAAGAAGAATCAGCAGGAGAACTGGGCAAATAAACACACATACTCCAGATAGGATAGACACAAGCTGCTCTCTCTCTCTCTCTCTCTCACACACACACACACACACACACACACACACACACACATGCAAGCGTCACACACACCAGCAACACGCGAGGAGATCAGCTGGTCTAGACTCTCAAAGCAAAACCACCAAGCAAAAGCACACCCTGGGAATAAGGGAAGGCAGACACTGTGCGAAGAAGGGCCAAGTGAGACGCTCCCACTCACACTATGCTGAGTCTAATGGACGGAGGCAGCCTAGCCAACAAGGCTCCCTCTCTTTCCCAGCCCCCCACAGAGCCCCCCCGCCCCCCTTGCAGCTTCGAGGTGGTCACCAACGTCACTGTGCCCTCCCTCTGATTTCTCTCTCTGGTCCAACTGCTCCAATCCCTCCCACTGGTCCCAAAGGCCCTCAGGCTCACTGGGAAAGCACCGGGACCCGGACCCAGAGCCTTACAGCAGATGGAACAGGGCTAGGAAGCCTGTGCTGCCACTGGCACCTACCTGGTTGTGCATGAACTTGAGATTGATCCCTTCTAGGGTGACCTGCAGCAAGCCACCCTCACCAGTCTTCATGTCCTGCACAGGGAACTCGCCACCTAGTTCAGGGCCTGTGTGGGGGGAGGAGGTTATCAGCTAACTGGGGAGGTGGGGAACCCCACGCCTGACTTCCTTGTCAGGCCTCTGACACTCAGAAGGATGGATAAAAATAAACAGAGGGCACTTGCTCAGGGAATCGTTCTCTTCTCACCGGGTTTGATGCTTTGCTGTCGGGCTGCAGCTCGCTCCATGCTGTCCTTCACGCAGTAGTACAGCTCCCGACACTGCAGCACCCGGGAGAGAACAGTCTCGTCATCCAAGCCCTCCACAGCCCCCCTGCTCTGCTCTCTAATGGCTGCCAAGGGCCTGGGCCATTGCCAGGGCGCCAGACACAGCTTCATGTATCCCACCCAACAGCCAGAGGCAAAAGTGGGGCTCTAGACACGGACTGTGGACTTTTAACTTCCCTACAAGAAACTCCACACTTCGGCCCTCAGCGCCCACCTGCAGCCCAAAGAGAGCTCATGGGTACCTTCTTAGTATAGAATTTGTTGAGCTGAGTCTCAGAGCCATTTCTCCGCCACAAGCACAACACCTTGGTCTTGGGACAGTAGGTCATGTTGATGAGCTTCTCGTACCACCAGCGCTCATACACCGTCCCAATGTTACTGCGCAAGACCACACAGTCATCGCACACCTGCAAGAGTGCACAGAGCGGGTCAGTGGCCTTTGTCTCTGGGAGTCTGCTTCAGCCCAGGCTGCACTACCCTGGTTCCCCCAGGGAAAGGTCGGGACGGCTGGTCCTGGGAGCATCCCCCCTGTCAGGTTTTCTGCTTTCTGTTCAGTCCTCCTTTGGTGGAGACACAAACACTGAACTGTGCACTAGAAGGTTTACTGGAAGAAAAGGAACCACTGAGTTGCCTGTGAGCAAGGAAGGAGGTTCAATCAGAGTTTCAATGTACACTTCAACCAACGTTTATTACCTCTTAGATGTTCTAGGCTTAAGAGAATATCTCATACTACCATGTTTCAACCTTAGGAATCATCTATGTTGACGAGCGCAAAGGCAGAGGATTGTGGCAGACTTAACCAAAGAGAAAAAAAAGGAAGCAATGCATTTTCTAATACTGGCATGACCCTAGTTCTGCATATTTTATTTTATTCATTTGTTTGTTTCTGTTTATGTTTACTTATTTTTAAAAGAAAGACAGAGACAGAGCACAAATGGGGGAGGAGTAGAGAGAGAAGGAGACATAGAATCTGAAGCAGGCTGCAGGCTATCAGCAGAGCCTGACATGGGGCTCGAACCCACGAACTGTGAGATCATGACCTGAGCTGAAGTCAGACACTTAACCTGACTGAGCCACCCAGGAGCCCCTCTGCATAAATCTTTTAAATAATTAATCATACAAGTGACACATGGGCAATGCTTATTGCAAAAAATATTATACAACTCAGGGAGATATCAATTAAAAGGCAAAGTCTTCCTTCACATTCTATTCTTGTTCAACATTCTCCCTCTTCTAAGATCTGACTGCATTAGGTTTCTGGCTGTCCCATTCCTTAGCTGCGTCAGCTTGAAGAATTTAGCTTGCATCCACGTTTCCTCATGTGAAGACTAAATAAGTTAAAGTGCACAGACTTCTTAGAACAAAGCCAGGCACATAGGAAGTGCTCTAGAGTTGGATGCTATACCAACACTATAATTACAACATAAGAAATGTAACAATGACTATTATGACCCTATATTCTCAAATCTTTCTCCACACGAGACTGCCTTCTTGAGTCCCTGAACCTCTCTCTTCTGGATGGCTCACAGGCAGCACCTCAGTCGCATCATGTCCAAATCTGGAGTCAGCATCTCCTCCTGGGTTGGTCCTCCTTCTGCATCCCCTAGTTGAGTACATGGGGTCACCATTCACCCGGCTGCCCAAGCCAGACATGAAGGGGTGATGCAAGGCTCCTCTTCCCTCTCGCTGCACCACTGGGTCCTATCCATTCCGTGTCAAACGCCCTGCAACTCTCCCCCTCCCCCGCTCTAGCCATTCATTCCTACTTCTTCTAAGTCTAAGCTAAAGGTGACTTCTGAGGGGTGGTCCATGTCTCCTAGACCCTCTGTTATGTTTTCCCATACTGCCTATTCCTCTAAGCATCTTCTCTCATAATGCTCATCATACTTTATGACACTGTTTGTTTCATTAGCTGACTTCCCTGACGGCTTGTCAACCCTGTAAGGGCAAGAGAAATGATGTCTCCCTTATCCGCTGCTGTCACCCCATACCCAGAGTACCAGGCATATGCGTCCCATAAATATTAAGTGGATGAAAAAGGAACGCACAGTACTACCAGGTTTAACCTACTATGGAAGCGTTACTGAGGCTCAAAAAGCCTTATGAAGAAAAAGATCATAGGGGCTTCCAGCTCCTGATTTCGGCTCAGGTCATGATCTCATAGTTGGTGAGTTCAAGCCCTACATCAGCCTCTGTGCTGATAGTGTGGAGCCTGCTTAGGACTCTCTCTCTCCCCCTTTATCTCTGCCTCTCCCCTGTGTGCTCTTTCTCTCTCTCAAAATAAACTACAAAAAAAAAAAAAAAGTGTTTAAAAATAAAAAAAGAAAAAGGTCATAAAGCAGTTGAGTAGAAATTAGAAACTTGAGTTCTGGTCCCAGTCTGACTCCAGGTGAAAAATGAAGACAACTATCCCCATTTCCCATAATCCTTTAAGAACACCACATCAAAGAGAGGAGCAGGACAGGTATTTAGAAGAACATTGGATTTCTAGGTTCGAAAGATTACGTTAATAATGTATCTTACTCGCCTATGCTGCTGGTGGAGGTGTAAACTGGTATAGTGTTTGGGATGGCAATTTGGCAGACTCTATAAAATTTTTATTTATTAAACAAATTTTTTTAAGTCTTTATTTATTTATTTATTTTTTCCCTGAGAGAGAGACAGCGTGAGCAGGGGAAGGTCAGAGAGAGAGGGAGACAAAGAGTCTGAAACAGGCTCCAGGCTCTGAGCGGTCAGCACAGAGCCCGATGCGGGGCTCGAACCCACAAACTGTGAGATCATGACCTGAGCCGAAGTCAGCCGCCCAACTGACTGAGCCACCCAGGCACCCCTATTAAAAATTTTTTTAATGTTTATTTATTTTTGAGACAGAGAGACAGAGTGCAAGTAGGGGAGGGGCAGAGAGAGAGGGGGACAAGGAATCCGCAGCAGGCTCCACGCTGTGAGCTGTTAGTACAGAGCGTGACATGGGGCTCGTACTCATGAACCACAAGAATGTGACCTGACTCAAAGTCGGACACTTAACCGACTGAGCCACCCAGGCAGGCATCCCTATAAAAAATTTAAATGTATACAAGCTTGATCCAGAAATTTCACACTAAGAATCTAGTCTGTAGAAGTTCTCATGTGAGTGTGCAAAGACATACAGTCAAGTATATTGAATTAAGCATTATTTTTTTTTTAAGTAGGAAGGACTAGTTGAATAACTCATGGTATACATCCACATAACACTTGATAGCTAAGCATCCATTAAAAAACAGAGACAAGGGCACATAGCTGGCTCAGTCAGTGAAGCATACAACTCTTAATCTCAAGGTTGTGAGTTCGAGTCCCACACTGGGTATAAAGCTTACTTAGTGAAAAGAAGAGAAGAGAAGAGAAGAGAAGAGAAGAGAAGAGAAGAAAAGAAGGAGGAAGGGAGGGGAGAGAAGGAAAAAGAAAAAAGAGGAGCCCTTGGGTGGCTCAGTCAGTTAAGCGTCTGACTTGTGATTTTGACTCCAGTCCTGATCTTACAGATTGTGGGTTCAAGCCCCACGTCAGACTCCACGCACTGTCAGCTTGGAGTCTGCTTGGGATTTTCTCTTTCTCTGCCTCTTCCCCTCTTGTGTGTGCACACTCTATCTCTCAAATAAATAAAGTTAAAAAAGAGAAAGAGAAGAAAAAAGAAAAAAAAGGAAAAACAAAGACATCTGTATAATATGTAGACATGAAAAGATGTCAGCCATAAATTAAGTGAAAAAGATCAAGTTATGTAACAATATTTGTAGTTTGATGCTACTTTTGTAAACACTAAAACAAAATTACATATAAGTAAATTGTATTTATAGAAATATGCATGTTTAAAAATCACCCCAAACTCTTTGACACTGGTTACTTCTGAGACATAGTACTGGAAGGAAGTGAAGGGAACTTTTACTTTCTATTTCACTTACTTCTACATCGTTTCAAACTTTCACAGCACATACTGTTCTGCTTCTGTAATTTAAAAAAAAAAGGGTAATACGGAGGATTTTTAAAAAGTCTTTGCAGGGGCGCCTGGGTGGCTCAGTAGGTTAAGCGTCCGACTTCGGGTCAGGTCATGATCTCATGGTTCGTGGGTTCGAGCCCCGCATCAGGCTCTGTGCTGACAGCCAGCTCAGAGCCTGGAGGCTGTTTCGGATTCTGTGTCTCCCTCTCTCTCTGACCCTCCCCTGCTCAAGCTCTCTCTCTCTCTCTCTCTCAAAAAAAAAAACATTAAAAAAAAAAAGTCTTTGCAAATTGCTCTCTGAGAGATCACGCAGCCAATAGGCTGTGCAGAGATGAGAAAGGTTAAATTAGTAAGCTGACTGTAGTGGGTGACTGAGTGGGGGACAGTCTTATCTGACACTTTAAGGGAGAGGAATCTAGGAGGTGATAAGTTCATTCCATATTCCAGGGACTTGGTATAAGGCTCCCTTGTATGATGGTGAGAGTTAGTCCTATACTTCAAGGAATATTCTGGATTTATTTTTTCAAAGGAAAAGGAAAGGGTGAGAATCACCTGCCATCTCTACATGGTGCAGCTGTCCTAAGTCAGCCCTCAGCTTGAGGAGACACCTAGCCAAATTCTAAAAGCTTCATGGTGACATGAAAATAACTCCCCTCTCAGCTATACCAACCCGCATGTTCCTGCCTCATGGCAGAACCCCTGCCTCATGTTTGATAAACTACTTGTTCCAAAAGCTGTGGATTTGAAAATCAATCTCAACTAAACCAAAAGGAAACAATACTTGTAAAAATTAGTTAATTTCACTACTTTATATAGGAGTTGTACTCTGTCCTACAATTATGTAGAAGAGATTCATTTTAAAATTAAAAATACAGAAATAAAGAAAACATAGCCAACGGCCTTTACAATCCTGGAGTAAGGAAGGTTTTTCTGTTCTTTCTTTCTTTTTTAATGTTTATTTATTTTTGAGGGGCGCCTGGATGACTCAGTCGATTAAGCGTCTGACTTCAGCTCAGGTCATGATCTCATGGTTTGTGGGTTCGAGCCCCGTGTCGGGCTCTGTGCTGACAGCTAGCTCAGAGCCTGGAGCCTGCTTCAGATTCTTTGCCTCCCTCTCTGACCCTCCCCTGCTCATGCTGTCTCTCTCTTTCTCTCAGAAAAAAATAAAACATTTTAAAAAATTAATGTTTATTTATTTTTGAGAGAGCACAAGCAGGGGAGGGGAAGCGAGAGAGGAAGACAGAGGATCTGAAATGGGCTCTGAGCCGTCAGCACAGAGCCTGCTGTGGGGTTCGAACTCACATACCGTGAGATCATGACCTGAGCTGAAGTCCAGCTGAAGTCCAATGTTCAACCAACTGTGCCACCCAGGTGTCCCATGGAAGGTTTTTCTACCTCTGACTCAAAATCCAGAAACTATTAAAAATTAATATTAAACTACTAAAAATTATAGTTGATTAATTCAACTACATAAAAGTAAAAAAATCTGCATGGCAAGAAAGACATATGCAAACTCAGAGGATTCATGAGGAACTTCACAGCAGATAGATCAGGCTGCCCACATCTAAACCCACTGATCACCAGGACAGATGACCATATGGGGCAACCGGCAATATACAGCACCACCTACCAAGTATTCTTGCCAAAATACTGAACCTGAAACTCATCAAACCTCTAGATTGGACTACTAGTTTTTAAAAAATACAAGTGATGGAGAAACCTGTTAACACCAAAGAGATGCAATCAGATGTAATCGGCAAAAAATCTCGAATGTGAGATACTCCATACAGCACATTCTTCAACAGAATAAGTGGCAAAGCGGGAAGGGAACTATTATATGTTAAGAGATACTTCAGAGGCATAGCAACAAAATCATTAATGCATTTTCCCTCTGGTTCAGTGATGCCACTCTGAGAGTCCTTAGAGAACCCGCCCGTGTGTGAAAGGAAGTAGGCACGGCATCACGCACAGCAGCACTATTAGTAACAGTGCGAACGTGGAAGAAAAGCAAGGGTACATATATATTGGCTGGTTAAATCAACTATGGTACAGTCACACTGTGGACTATGACACGGTAAAAAGAAAGAGAACCAGAGGAAACAGAGTCGGTAACATTGTAATAACGTACAGTGACAGATGGTGAGTACACTTATCAAGGTGAGAGGTGAGCACAATGTACAGAACTGTTGAATCTCTGTGCTGTACACCTGTAACTAATAGAACATTGTATGTCAAATCTTCTTCAACTAAGAAAACCCCCATGAGAACCCTCTGTTTGTACTGACATGGAGACCTCCAGGGTATGTTCAATGAGAAAAGCAAGGTACAGATCAGCGGATACGATGCACTACCTTTCTGTAATAAAGAAGAAAATTAAGCCCGGATGTTTGCATTTTATTGTGTTTGTATCAAATACCACTTGAAGAAACAAAGGAAACCAATAAAAGTAGTGACCTCCAGGAGGGAGGGGCGAAGTGGATGGAAACTGAGAGGAAGGGAATAAGACAGAGAACAAGCCTTCCCCAGGCCCACCATTTTAGTTGTCTTGACTTATGAATAATGTGACTACATCATCTGTTCAACATATATTTAAAAGAAATGATGGGGAATCATCTATTATGTCATTTGCATAAAAGCCCAACAATTTAATCATAAATGGATCACGAAGATGAATGAGATAAGTGAGAGAAATATTCTGGCATCAGTTCTAGGAGTTCCTTGACTCTCAAATGTTCCTTTGAGACATCTGAACTAGCGTGAACTAGCACTTACCTCCATGAAGAAGATATCTCCATTTGTGTCTGTCCCCGCGTGTACCACAAATGTCTGCTTCTTCATGTGCCGGCTGCCACTGGACCGGATTGAGAGGTCACGTCCATTCTGAGCAAAAAGAGATCTGTTAGAGACATCCATACATCTCTCTCACAGAGCTCTCTGGGCCAAGAATTCCGCTCCCCCCCTCCCCACTTCAGCAATTAAATTTCTATCAGCACAGTGCCATCTGCTGGCTATAGGCTACCAGGGACACGGTCTAAAACTTTTTTGTTTTAGGACTCCTATATCTCTCAAAAATTATTGACGATCCCCAAAAGCTTATGTTTACGTGAGTTATATTTATAGATATTTACCATACTAGTAGTTAAAACTGAAAAAAAATATATTAATTCATTCTAAAGTGATTTACCATTCATTGATAATACATCCGTTACATGGTTATATAAATAACTTTTAAAAATAACAACCATATTCCCCCCCCTCACCCAGAAATGAGACGACTGCCACTATTTTTACATTTTTGCACATCTCTTTAATTTTTGGCTTTAAAAAATGGCTGGATTCTCATATCTGCTCCTGCATTCAATCTACTGTGACATGTTGCTTTGGTTGAGGTATATAAAGAAAATCTGGTCTCAGAAATATGTATTTGGAAAAGGGAGGAGTATTTTTTTAACTTAAATTTTTTAAATGTTTTTATTTATTTCTGAGAGAGAGAGAGACAGCGTGAGCAGGGGAGGGTCGGAGAGACAGGGAGACACAGAATCAGAAGCAGGTTCCCGGCTCTGCGCTAGCTGTCAGCACAGAGCCCAATGTGGGGCTCGAACCCACGAACCATGAGATCATGACCTGAGCTGAAGTTGAATGCTCAACTGACTGAGCCACCCAGGCGCCCCCCCCCTTTTTTTTTTTTTAATTTTAGAGTGAGACAGAGAGAATGTACGTGGGAGAGATGGGCAGAGGGGGAGAGAGAGAATCTCAGGTTCCACGCTGAGCATGGAGCTCAACACGGAGCTCAATCCCACAATCCTGGGATCACAAAATCAAGAGTTGGATGCTCATCAACTGATAAATGGATAAAGAAGATGTGGTATATATACAATGGAGTATTATTTGGTGATGACAAAGAATGACATCTTGCCATGTGCACCAGTGTGGATCGAACTGGAGGGTATTATACTGAGTGAAATAAATCAGTCAGAGAAAGACAGATATCATACGATTTCACTCATATGTGGAGTTTGAGAAACTCAACAGATGAACATAGGGAAAGGGATGGAAAAATAAAATAAAAACAGAGAGGGAGGTAAACCATAAGAGACTCTTAAATACAGAGAACAAACTGAGGGTTCCTGGATGGGAGGCGGGGGGCTAAATGGGTGATGGGCATTAAATAGGGCACTTTTCAGGATGAGCACCAGGATGTAAGAGATAAATCACTGGGTTCTTCTCCTGAAGCCAACACTACACTGTATGTTAACTACCTTGAAAATAAATTAATAGAAAAAGAAAAAAAGAGTTGGATGCACAACCAACTGAGCCACCCAGGTGCCCCTGAACATTCTGTACTTTGTTATATTAAATCCCTTTTTCTGCCTTACATTTTGAGTGGATCTTTACTCATACTTGAATTTGTAACACAAATTCCACACAGTGGTCTTTTGGAAAATACTAGTTTCAGTTATGCAGCTTTTTCCAAATATCGACACATTTCATTACAGAAATATAAAATATCACATTCATTAATATCATCAATCTCATTGGGGTGCCTGGATGGCTCAATTGTTTGAGTGTCCAACTCTTGATTTTGGCTCAGGTTGTGAACCAGGGTCATGGAATCAAGCCCCACGTCAGGCTCTGTGCTGAGCTCAGAGCCTGCTTAAGATTCTCTTTCTCCCCACCTTGCAGTCTCTCTCTCAAAAAAAAAAAAAAAATCTGGGGTGCCTGGGTGGCTCAGTGAGTTAAGTGTCCGCCTTCGGGTCAGGTCATGATCTTGTGGTTCATGGGTTCGAGCCCTTCATCGGGCTCTGTGCTAACAGATTAGAACCTGGAGCCTGCTTCAGATTCTATGTCTCCCTCTCTCTCGCTGCCCCTTCCCTGCTCATGCGCACTCTTTCTCTCAAAAACAAATACACATTAAAAACAGAGTTTTAAAAAAATCTTATTAAAAAATATCAATCTCACTAGAAAAACCTTTAAATATCAGGAAGACTCAAGCTTAAAAGTCTCCCAAATAAATACCCAACTCTGAATAACCAAGGTTAGTCATTCTTTCAAGTAAAAATGACGTCCCATTACCGAAGCTCATAGTGCATCTTGTAACTCAAACTGTCACAAATTGCTTTTCCTTGAAACAACCATATTTTGGTTTGCAGCACAAACGCTTTCTGTATATTCCTCATTCTGTCACATAAAATATTAAAAAGATGTATAATCAAAGATCAGATTTAACAAAATTAATGAATTTTAACTCTTTCATCAAGAATACACATAAGTGAAACTATTTTCCTTTCTCTCTGTTTTTAAACTGAGAGGGCACTCCCATGGCTACCAGCATGGTTTAGAGCCACTGCCTCACGGTGTGAAGGTCTCCACAGTTGTACCTATGACTGTACCATCAGTACAATGTCACCCTGGCAAAAAAAGCCAACAACATTTTAGTATTATTATGAAAGTAGTTTTTCAGCCAATGGATCCTCAGGAGTCCACGGACCACATGTTGCAATGGCTGCATGAGGATGATTGTAGGACAGAGAATCCTATCACAGAACAGAAAGACTAAACCCTCATCTAGACTCAAAACCCTATTTTTATTTCATTTATTTATTTATTTTAAATTTTTTTAATGTTTATTTATTTTTGAGAGAGAGAGAGACAGAGCGCAAATAGGGAAGAGGCAGAGAGAGAGGGAGACACAGAATTGGAAGCAGGCTCCAGGCTCTGAGCAGTCAGCACAGAGCCTGATGCGGGGCTCGAACCCATGAACCACAAGATCATGACCTGAGCTGAAGTCAGATGTGTAATCAACTGGGTCACCCAGGCACTCCACAAAACCCACTTTTTAAGACTCGGTTTTCTGAAAACATACAAATCAAGAAATGATCCGTGGGGAAGCCTGTGCACCGGGTGACAAGGCCCAAGCCTGGGAGGCGACAAGTGCAGTGGGAAGAGAGCCTAAGCAACTGCCCGGCCATGCTTACCAGGTTTGCCAGCTGATCAAGCACTTCATTGATTTGCTGGCTGTACACAAGCCCAATATGGGACTTTCCCATCAGGCGCCTCACCTTCTTCCGGATGTCATTCTTATTTACCTGGAAAGCCAAAACAGGATCTTAATGAGAGATCTCCTCTTGCAAATGAGGTAGAGGGAACGTACAAGCAAGTTTCCAACCATATGAGACAATTTGGAGTCCACAACACTATTCAGAGAAAATATTCAACCGTCTGTTTTGCCCACAGGCTGGGAAGGAAAACCTTGGTTCTGTCTCTAAGTGGCTTCTGCAGAGAAGTAGGTTTTAGAACAGGTCTGGTTCAAGCGGACAGGGTTCAAGAAGACACTTCCGCCCTATCCCCAGCCAACACCATAACGTTCACCCCCAAAGGGGCCCTGAAACCCCCTGGGGCTCCTCGGAGAATAGTTCAGAAATGATGCCTCAGAGTAGTGACATTCTGGCTCAGTTGTAACAGAGACACGCCCCCAGGGTTTGGGGTCATCACTCTTTCCCAAGCACAGTTAACTGGTACCCCGGGCTCAACAGAATGGAGTGAACCTTCCAGCAGAAAATGAAACAAACTAAGTCGGCCTATAGGGTGTTCTTGTTCTCTGCATCTGATCAACCCATCCCTTCATATTTAGGAGGGGAGAACAGGAGGAGGAGAAACCCAGGGGCTCATTCTCAAAACAACCCTCTTCTACCCACCAACCCCAAACTCATGTTTCTGTTTCAAAGCAAGACTCCTCTATTTGGTAACATACTTCGTCCACAGCTGTAACAACCAAGTAAAACCAGGTCAAACTAGAACATACCATTAATTTTTTAACGAGCAACTCTTTTTACAGCTATGAAAAATTCTGTATGATAAAGGGCTAGTGCTAAAAAAATGAATTCTAGGGGTGCCTGGGTGGCTCAGTCGGTTAAATGTCCGACTTTGGCTCAGGTCATGATCTCATAGTTTGTGGGTTTCAGCCCCACATCGGGCTCTGTGCTGACAGCCAGCTCAGAGCCTGGAGCCTGCCTCAGATTCTGTATCTCTGTCTCTCTGACCCTCTCCTGCTCACGCGGTCTCTCTCTCTCTCAGAAATAAATAAAAACTATAAAAAAAATTTTTTAATGAATTCTGACTATTCTTTCTAATGTTTTAGAAACTAATACTTAAGAAAATATTTTTTAATTCATTGTATTCTTTGGGGAGCTCTACTGGCATCCTAGAATTACTAGCAAAGGAAGCCCATTTAAAATCGAAAATAAACAAATGGTATAGAATCACCAATCATCTTTATAAAACACTGCTTAGCACAACAGCCTGGCAGCTTCAGACAAATAGATCAAGTGTGAGCTAGACCTCAAACTCTCAATCAGGAAGAGAGCCCTAGTAAGATGCTCGGAGAACTTCCCAAATGTCCCAGAATCTAGGCCATAGGAAAAAGCCTTGCTCTTCTGGCATCAGCAGTAGCTGGGCACAAGCAAAATTGGCATTACCTTCATCAGCAGCATGTAGGAGATGAGGTTGTGCAAAAGCGTGGCCAGCAAACGATCTTCATCGTCCTCCAGACGCTTCCGGTCATGTTCTCCCAGGGACAGGTACCTAAGCAGGGGACCAGGGACAAGTCAGTCCTCAGATGGGAGACCACAGAACTAACTCGGAAGAGGCTGAATTTGCATTTCCCAAGCGTTTGCTAAATCTCATACCTGTCGATCATTTCCTGGGGACCCTGGTCCATACCCATCCCTTCTCTCTCCAACATCACAGCATCTAGGAATGCATCTTCCCAGAACTGCATTTGGTCCCATAAAGTAGAACGTTCTTTGCCTGCGTAGAATAGAATTTTTCTAGGGGCTTATTTAACATATAAAGCTGCCAAACATATAGCTGCCAAACCCAAGTACAGAGTAAACTCCAGATAGAAGGGACAAATTCTAGGACAAAGGAAACGTAAGCCTCTCCACCCCCAAACTAACATTCTGCCATGAGCCCCAGCTCCTCCAAGTGAGGCCCCACCCCTCCCGAGGAGGAGGGATGCACACAGCACACAGAGAAAGGTGGTTACTTATAGAAAAGGTCTCCATAGCCGCATCCTCTAACTGGTCCCACATCGATCCTTTGTCCCTTCCTGCCAATTTGTGAGCAGGAAGGACCATGGTAGCAAGAAAGGAAAGACAGACAGAAAGACAGAGGCTGTTGATTAATACCAAAATCCAGTCTTTTCTAGAGCTCACCTACTGCTACTTGCAGACCCAGTGAGTCGCCTGCTTCAGATATAAAAACGCCCTCTAACCTCAGCCCTGAGATCGGCTCAAAGCTAAGCAGCCAGTTATTCAGCGCTACCCTCTTCCCCAGCTGAGTCCAGCTTTCTTCCAGTGCAAGAGGCCTTCCCAGTCTGTTTCTCACCTAGGAGTCCCTCGTAGAGATAGACTCGCTGGCTTACATCTTCAGAAGAGCGAACTGGGCTGCCCACCAGCTTCTCCTTGACACTTGGCTTCAAGCTGTGGGCTTTCCCCTACAAAGAAGAGGTGACTGGTCAGCTGTCCGAGGTACCGATGGCTAGGGCAAAGTAAGCCATCAGCTCACTAAGATGCTCACACACCTGTTACTTTTCATTAGCCAACACAGACTCCAGAAGTCCCACTTTTGCTACTCTGCTTGCCCCAAGGATTTGAACAGAAGTCAATCTGATAATACTGTTTTCTGTTATTGCCTCCTAAAACTTGCAATCATGTTTTCATTTTGCTTATCTTTACTGTTAAGTCTCTGTAAGACCATTTACTCTTAAAAAAAAAAAAAAAAAGCAAATTCTCTGAAGCAGCATGATGCAGTAGAAAGAACACTGGTTTTGAAGTCAGACTGACCAAGGTTCAGATGGCTGTCTCTTACTAGCTGTGTGACTTTAGGCATAAAACTTACATTCTCTGAGTCTCATTTTCCTCATTTATAAAAGGAAGGTTATGTATCATGTACCTCACAGGACTATTATAGGAATTAAATTAGAAAAAAATATATAAAACACTGAATAAGGCTTGGCACATGGTATTAGTAAATGTTAATTTTCTCTTTCCTACTGTGTCTTAGAAGTATCTGCCCCTTAGAAATATCCCTAACTTTATCTGCCACCTCTGCAATAGTAGACTTTCTAATCATTCAAAAAAGATTTTCAACTGGGTAAGAGGTAGGTTTCATGCCCATTTCACAACTCCTGCAACAGCATAAGCAGAGAAGCAACCGATCAAAGGTTATTAGGCAATACCTAATTAGTGTGTCTAGATGCCAGTCTCCAGATTCATAGACCAATTCTTTGTTCAATGTACCATACTGACTTAATCCAATTAATTTCTTGCTGTTTAGCCTTTTCTGAGCCAAGAAATTTAGGTAATTGCTCTCAGCAACTCAGCTGTACAAAAACAGCCCTTGCCCACCAGCATAGAACAAGTAAGAATTTGTCCCTGGAAGGTGCTCGGAAAGGCAGCACACAGCTGAATGGTTTCGTGCAAGACTACTACCCCATATTATCTATCTTCACTTCCAGAATGGAGGCACACAGGAAGGATTTAAAATACTCTCATTAAAATGGTCTATTTAGACTCAAGGAAAGTTAAGGTCCATTAACTTCAATGAATCTGCTGACTCTCCATCCCATCTGCCACCTTCACTCAGGGATGTCACCTGCTCTATTAGAAACACATACAACAGGGGGCGCCTGGGTGGCTTAGTCGGTTAAGCGTCCGACTTTCGCTTAGGTCATGATCTCGCGGATTGTGGGTTTGGGCCCCGCGTCGGGCTCTGTGCTGACTGCCAGCTCAGAGCCTGGAGCCTGTTTCAGTCTGTGACTCCCTCTCTCTCTGACCCTCCCCTGCTCACGCTGTCTCTCCCTCTCTCTCCTAGAAATAAATAAAACATTAAAAAAAAAATTAAAAAAAAAAAAAAAAAAAGAAACACATACAACAGGAAGCCCTGAGGGTGGGAATGATCACCAGTGTTAAATATTTGATTGTATTTAAATTTCATCTTCCATTCTCCCCACAGACCAAAGATAAGGACCTATAAACTCATAGAGAATATCCATTCTTGACACCAATAAAGTGGTGTGGCAAGTGTATCAGAGTGCTTAGTGCTGCCTAAAGAGGCATGTATATACCAAAAAGTAGGGTGTCTAAAGGCAAGAAGTAAACAGAATTAATTTAATTCCAACTGATCGCTGGCTTTTTACATGATGTAGGGCAAGTTCTTTTTCTCCTAAGGCTTTGTTCCCCTCACCTGTCAGAAGAGATTAGTCATGGAAACAGTGAATTGCAAACTTCTTTGAGAGTGAGAATCATGCCTTAGTCATTCCTCTTTCTTTAGTACAGAATATAGCACTTAGTGAATCACTTAATAGATATTCATTAATGAATGGAAAAATCAAATAACTATAAAAAATATACTAAAATAGGGGCAACTGGGTGGCTCAGTTGGTTAGTGTCTGACTCTTGATTTCGGCTCAGGTCATGGGAGCTCACAGCTTGTGGGTTCAAGCACCATGTCGGGCTCTGTGCTGACAGCATGGAGCCTGCTTGGGATTCTCTGTCTCCCTCTCTGCTCCTCCCTTGCTTCTGTGCACATTCTCTCTCTCTCGAAAATAAACATTAAAAAAAAAAGAAATATACTAAAATAAAATATAAATAAAATAAAATGGTATTTTAAAATGCTATATAAATAGAGCAGTGACCAGATAAAACCAAACTATTCCAGAGCAACAGGCAGATTGGTACAGAGTGAGAGCTATAATTGCCCTGACGTTGCCACAAAGTACCTATCACCTTGTCTACTGTAAATGTGGGGATTATTGCTACTTAGGATTTGAGGCCCTTATCTGACTGGGAGGGGAGCCCAACTTCTCAGTGATATCTTGAGAGGGTCCTAAAAGCCCCAGATCAGGGAGTCAAATAACTCTGAAAAAAGATTTGAGAAACATTATTCTTTGAAGCCAAACATATCAGGACTATCCATTCCTTATGTGCTCTTTTCCTTCTAATTGCCCCAACTTTTCATTCTTTTCTAACCCATTGCCCTCCCATGAAAGAGCTGATCTCCTTTTGTAAGTAAACAAAACTCACAAAGATGGTGCTGGTAGCGGAGTTGGTCTCAATTTCACTATCAGACAAAGTGCCCCGAGAGCTGGCCAAGTGCGCGCTGCCCTCACCACCTGGTCCATCACCTGCGTTGCTGCTCAGGTCACTGTCTGCTCCAAGGGTCTCTCCAGAGCTATTACTTACCTGGAAAGGAAAAAAGGTAGTAAGGGAGACTCCCCAGGGAAAGGTTCCCAGAAATGCCCCGCTGTTAGAGCTCTCTACTGCCTTAAAAAAAGGCACTGAACTTCAAAGGTGTGTCAGACAGCCTCTGAAAGTACCTTCTTTACAAGATGAGGTGCCCTGAGTGAAATCTCAGGGTCTGATCCCACGCACACAAACCTAGGACAGGTGAACATCTCCACCATAAGAACCAAGCTGACATGAGACCAAAAGCCTCCAAAGGAGAAAGCAGCCCCCTTTTCCAGAGGGGAGCTCACACCCCACCCACCAAGATGCCAATGTGGTGTTCCCCTACCACGGTGCTAACTTCAGAGTCCTGACTTGAGCTTCGGATCATAACAGCTGGACTCACACCAATGACAGAGTCTGGATCAGTCCTCTGAAACGACACGGGGGCTCAGGCACATTAGAGGGGGGTGTACCATCTACTCTTGGTTTCTCTAAGAAATACTGTATCTTCTTCCTTCTCCCCACCCCCAACTTAATTACCATCCCTAAACAGGTCATGAGAAATTTACTTTTTTCCGAATATAAAATATACATGACTTACATAATAAAAAGTAATAAACACTAAAAAAATATATGCTCACTATAGAAAATACGAGAAAAAACAAAGAGACAAAAATAGGCCATAAATCGACCACTGACATTAACCACTGTTAAGGTTTCAGTATATTTCCTTTCAGTCTTTTCTACATACATTTTAAAAACAAAATGGGGTCCATACTACATGTAGCTTTGTAAAGCACTTTCCCATGTCGCTAAATTTTTGAAAACAGTCTTCAATAGATGTTAATATCATGGTACATGGATTTATTATGCTTATTTCATCATTCCCCTAACGCTGGGTGTGCATATTGTTTTGAGGTTGTCTTTTTTTTTTTTTTTTTTAACTTAAAAAAGTATTCTGAGAGAGCAAATTTAATGCTCACAATTCTTAACAAGGTCGTCACAAACCTGGGAACCAGATGTCAGGCTCACGCCACTGTCCGCGCTGATCTGGGACTTTTTCTCCTCTGTCTCACCAAGGTCAAAGACAGGTTTGATTACTTCAGGCCCTGGGTAGGGGAAGACCTCTGTCACCCAGTGCACACACGCAAGGGGCAGGCTGGCAAAGGGAGAGGGACCGCAGCACAGCCTGGTCCCAGACCGGTTCGGCGTGTCCCAGTCACCTTCCCAGGGACTGCCCCCACCTCAGGCCCCATTGGAAGAAGTCCCCAGATGCCTTAAGAACCAAGTGGGACAAATTAAACCTGGTCTCAAGGGGCTCTGCAGCCATCTTCACAACCTGAGAAAATTCTGAGCAAGTCAATTCTAAAACAGAAAGCTCCACAAATTGTCTAAACCACATTCCACTGCACTCAGAGTCAGAACTTCTCTGCTGTGTGAGACCGGTTATGAGTCCCCAGGCCACTCGGTGCTTCCCTGGCAAACGTGTCTAAGGGGGTAGAAAAGGACAGGCCCGATGAGATACAGAAACACCAGCTGTTTCTGTGGACACGGCCTACCCCAACCCTACAGCTTCTACATTTGAGATTAAAAAAAACAAAACAAAACAACACACTGTCATTTTTACCCACCCACCCACAATGGTATGGCAGAAGGACAGAATGACAGAAAGCAAGAAAGCGTGCCTAGGCAAGCCACCAGAGAGAGCTGGGAAGCTACAGACTCAACACGGAGGGACAGCAACCATCTCTGCCAACTGCGCCCACAGGCCTTCTAATGGGTGAGGGAGATCTCAGCCAATGAGGGGCACTGAAATAGGCGAACATTCTCCCCACCAACTCTGAAGCA
The DNA here is from genome assembly GCF_003009895.1 of Hyaena hyaena. Taxonomy (NCBI): domain Eukaryota; kingdom Metazoa; phylum Chordata; class Mammalia; order Carnivora; family Hyaenidae; genus Hyaena; species Hyaena hyaena. Next base: position 1,151,452 of record NW_024080655.1, read on the forward strand.
ACAGAGAACCAAGGTCTAAGGGACTTTACTCGATAAGACACCCTGATTACAGCCTGATTGCTAGGAGGGGGGTGAGGGTGGGGGAAGAAGCAGCCTACAAGTCACATACCTGTGAACCACATACCACCTACCTGCTTTCATTCCAAATATCCCAAGAGCAAATTTGGGGTGGGGCTGACAAAGGGAGCCTGCCCCAACTGGGCCTGGGGAGTTGGCAGGTATGGGAGATTTGGGAACAGGAAGGGGCATTTGTTCCTTACTCTGTTTTTCCAAAGCTTTTTGCTTTTTCACTTCCTGGTGCTTGTTCCACAATTCTACCCCAGATGCAATGTAAGCAGGAGAGAAAGACAGACAGAGTCAGAGGCTGGTCAGACAGACAGAATGGAAACCCACCCACCCAAGCTGATTCAGTCTCACACACAGGATTACATATCAAGAGATAAAGAGAGCTTCGTTTTGGGAGGTTGAATATCAAGAGATCTAATGCCTTCCCCCGAGTCGTGAACTGAACACTCTAAATTCCTAGCCCAAACCTTAACGTGGTAGTAAAAACCCTGCAGAACATTACAGATGGAACTGCCTTGGATCAAGCTCCTTCATTTTAGCATGAGGAAACTGATCCTAACGAGGCCGGAGCACTTGCTCAAGATCATGTAACTTAGGATCACCTGGGATCATGCTTTATCTGCCAAGTGAGCTGGGCAACGACAATTTTTAAAGATCCTAGACACATGATCACCGCAACCAGCCAAAGGGGTTCAGCAGGGTGAGGACAAATCTGTTTGATTCACTGGACTGGACGAAGGTCACTCATGCAGGCAGGTAGCATCCTTCCTTGTTGCTACCAAAAGATCCAATTCACTCTCAGTGTCGGCGCCTGCCCTGCCAAGCGACCCATTCTCAGCCAGTCATCTAGAAAAATGCTTCCAGTGAAGGTGACAGAGAACACTAAATGGTCAAGAATAGGATCTTTGTCGGGTAAAGAAGAGAGAATACTGATCATAGCATTCTTTTCCTAGAGGAACTTGAGTGTCTACTTGATCCAATCTCTTCATTTCCCAGATGAGGAGACAGAGGTCCTGAGAGAGGAAGCGCTTTGCCCAAAGTCTCATTCCTAGCTGGGGGCAAATACAAGACTAAAACTCCAGACCTCCAGACTTGCAGGCCAGTACTTTTTCTAGAACATCGCATCGGGCAGGAGGAAGACCGGGTTGAATGCCTCTAGGACACTATTCTGCTGGCTAGAGAGAGAAGTGCAGTTCCCCAACAAAGGAAACTGGTTCTTCCTCCCCATTTTTGGAAGCATACGACAACTGCTAATGATGTGACAAAGAAGCATCAGCTGGAAGCAAACTGCCCAGGGAAACAGAACCACAGAAAGAAAGACACAACCTAGATGACTCTAGGTCAAGTAAGCCAAATGGAGGTGACACCCAGGGAGCTCACTAAGGCGCTGCTTCAGTGGGAACAGAGAAACACCAAACATAAACAAGCTCTTAATCGAGTCCAGTAAGGAAAGGTTTAAAGAAAAGCTTATTCAGAAATCTAGACCCTGAGGTCCAGGGCCTGGGGAAATGAGGTTGCTGGACACACCCCAGAAGAAGCAAATTTGAAGGCAGTGTAATGGTTGGATGGGGAAAAACTGGCCAGACAATCATAATCTTATAGGCCAAAGATGCATCTATAAACTTTCTTACGGCTTCTAGGACCTCACATCTGAAGGAATGGGACAAGGAATATAGCTCAGACTCCCTGCACTAAGCCTCACTGGCCCCTCGAAGCACAAGTTCCAGTCTTCCTCTAAGATGTAGGTGGGGGTGCCTGCAGAGGAAGCATGAGGGATAAAGAAGTATAAAGAATATCCATTGGAAATGGATGCAGACCTATCTTCCTCTCTAGAAAGCAAAGCATGGGGAAAAGAAAGGCAGGATTCTGAATGAATTGAAAGGAGAGAGCGGTATTTAAGAAGCCCGAACCCTCCACCATACCAAACACGGCAATACGTACCAATAGACGCTACAAAATTCTCTTCCTTTAAACTTCTGGTGTCTAGTTCTTTAGGACCCTTTCCTGCAGCACTTGGTGCCCGAGGTCCCAGTTGGGGAACTCTCAGCTGTGCCATAGCCTTTGGGTCCCCCCGCCCAGCCAGGCCAGGATCCTTGCCAACTGGTGTATTTACGCTCTCTGTTGGACTTCTCTTCCGCTTGTCTGGTTCTAGGAAAAGAGGGAATATGGGAAGAGGTCAAGAGAGACACTGCACGGGAATCAAGCTATGGGAATGAGCTGGGAGAAGCAAGGAGGATGTGGAGTGGAAGAAGTGCAAGGAAAGAAAAAGAGACATCTTATTTTTCATGATAGAAAAACACTCAATACGTATAAACACGCAATAGAAAAGAAAGCCCTGGAGCCTGCTGGGAAGCAGCCCAGCACTGGGAAGCTTGTGAAGGAAAGAGCCTTCTTCGGAGAAGAGTGGAAGAGTTGTGGACAGCGCCTGCCCTGCTGGTGCGATCCCTACCTTTACTGTAGTAGTGGGTCTGGGCAATCTCCAGAAGCCCAAAGGTGCTGGCCATGCCTCCCAGGCCTGCGTGGGCATAGGACTGCTCCAGGCTGAGCACCGTGCACTTGAGCAGGTCTAGCATTCCCTTGTACACCTTTCGACTGACTTCCTGCAACAATAACCCAGGGGCTGCAGTGGGCAAAGTTGCCTCTGGTGTCCAGGTCCCTCCGGCAGTTGATTCCCGCTCCTCACCCCAGACACTGACCACATCAGGGATGATGTCTTGCCGGGCATCGTCCTCCGACTGCACCGTGCGGTTCAGCTTGCTCAGGACAAAGACGCGCAGCTGCTCGCTCTCCAGCAGCCGGCGCACCTTTTTCGTGTTGAGCCAGCCAACGCCCTGGCCGTCCAGCACACTGTGTACCACCTCCTTCAGGAACTGCTGGTTCTCACTACGGGGTCCACACACAGCTTCTGTGGTCATCAGCTTCTTTGCAGAGCACCCCGCCTCTTTCACCAGAGCAGAAGTTTGCCACCAGGGGCAAAACACAAAGCCAAGTCTCCAGAGGTGTGAGTCCCCTGCACCCCCCACCTCTCTGGATAGCCTGGTGTGCCCACATACCCACCGCTGCTGTTTCGTTCTTCTCACCAGCATGAGCCACTACTGCTGCATGGGAAGTGAGAATGCGCAGGGCTCACTAGAACGGATTTCATCCACCCAACTGACACATCTTCTCCCACTCCTGAGCCCCGCTACAGTGTGGCACAGGAATCGCTACCTCTACCAGAGAACTTTTGGAATAGCTCAGCCATGGATTACCTAGAATTGCTGGATCGACCCTGAGGTGATGGAGGCTCTCTTTTCACTGTTGGGCTGTGTTTAATTACAGATGACTTCTGGTCCACTAAGGCCCTCCTGTTTCCTATAGCCAGGAAGGTAGGAATGAGAGACATCACTACTGTAGTCCAGCAGCCCGTGTCAGCACAGCCCTGGGAAGCCACGTTCCACATCCGTTCCCCAGAAGGGCCGGGTGAGGGTGACCCCAGGGCATCACACATAGGCAGAAACCAGCCATGGCAATGTGGAGGAAGTGGGGATGGAGACTCAGGCCACTCCACATGCACCAGCAGCATGCCCCATGGGCAAGCACGGGCGTCACGGGGGACAGGGCAAGGCAGGTCACTCATGTGATACCGCTTGCTCCATGAGGAGGATGGCCCTCGGGCAGGCACAGAAGATGCTAGGAAAAAAAAAGATCATGCACAGCTCACGGGCAAGACCCACCTTCACCACTCCCGGGGCCGGCTTCAGTAACAATCTCCATTAGAGTATTTAGCCCAAATACTGGGACACAAAATACACAATTAGTAGGTGCACCATGATACCACAACCCCAGACCCCTCAATGGAGCTGTAATTCAGATAATCTGAGGATTCTCCCAAAGCTTAGTGCACATAACCTTAGTTCTCAGGCACCTCAGAGCTGGAAGCCAAGAGATCAGGAAACAACCAAGGCTCTAGGAAAGACCATCCTTAAGACTATGGCCTCTCAGAGCCAGGGGCAGGGAACATGACACAGGGGACCTTCAGGTACTAAACAGGCACATGCATGAAACAAGGACCGCTGGTTTTCATGACACATGTAGCACAGGGGTCCACAGGGCCTGCTGGTGTGCAGAGAGAAGAGACCCGTCCTGCAGATGCTGTCATGGGAAGGGGGGCGGGGGTGTGAGGATGGGAGGTGGATGGGAGTGGGGAGTGCACAAATGAAGCATCGGCATGCGATGAAAGCGCTTCAATTGCTCCCCTCCCCAGCTGTATCAAATGAAAATCAGTGACGCTAACACTCCTCTACCCCTAACCTGCGGAGTCAGGTGCAGATGTACACCGCTGTGCTAGTCAATCCCCTATGCCACTAGCTATTATGTCCCTCTGCCCCTCTATCCTATGTTCCCAGCCCCACTGAAGGACACTCTTTAGATTCCTGGAATTTTTAATCACTGGGAAGAGAAGTCAGTTAAAAAAATATATGGAGCTGCTTCTCACTATGCTTTCTTTCTAGTGTAATTAAATATTTCAGCACAGTATCTAGAGAAAACAAAAGTCAGAGTAAATGCAGAAGAACCCTTCAAACTCTGAGAGATCACAAATGAAAATCAAATAAGGTCTTAAATGCCCTTAGAAGCCAATCAATCCTATCTGGCCCACCCACAGGCCCTAGTTAACACGAAGCTAAGGCGGCTTTTTGACGCTGGAACACCGCCAGGGTCTCTATGAGCATCGCCCTGCGGGCCAGCTGATCGTGATGAAGCCCGTCCTACACTCATGCAGTAGGAACCTGGCAGACGAATGGCAGCAGCTAACGATCCCTGTGTTAATTATGTACACCTGACACAGCTCCCCCAAGAAGCAGCAGTGATCTCAGTTGATGTTATCCTAAACGATACCACAGGGCCTTCTCTTCAGCTACAAAGACCGTTTCCATCTGAAAACCAGTGGAGCCCATAATGTGCAATGAAAGTCATGAGAAGCGGTATGAGGGCAACAGCCAGATCAAATGATTCATCATACGCTGCGCTCCTGACAAGCACCCATAGGCCTGAAACGTCTCCTAGAGAATCCTGGTTTGGCAGAAGGAGGGCGGCAGTTACCTTTCAGACTGGGGAAGGGCGTGGTCTTCTCTCGGGCACCCTTGGTGGGCAGGGTGAGGTTTGAAAGACTGAAGCTTGTACTGTGGTTCCGATATAGGCTGCCTATCAAGGGGAGGGTGTGAGAGCGAGGAGTTAGGAGCATAAACATATTGTCATCCCCATCTTCCTCCTTTTCAAACATAATCCCACTACCTCTGATCTACCTTAAAAAGGACCAAATCTAAATCAGGGCAAACAAAGGGGCCACTGTCAGGACTGCTCAAAACCAAGTAACAACTTTCTCTGACTACCACACATGGGATCGGACAAGTCTCCCATCAACTGCCAGCTCAGCATGGAAGCTGGCAGTTAACGCATTTTTGGTCAGAAGTTGGTGCTGTCCCTGTCTGGCTTTTGAAAAGAAGACTCACAATCATAACTATACCTTATGTTGGCGTTCCTGGTCTGTCCTCAATCTTTAACTGACACTACCCCTCATTTCTGGAAATATTCTCTAGGCACAAAAGTCAACCTCATATAGATTTCAAAGCATGTTGAGGCCCGGGTGGGTGGGGGATGGGGTGATGTGGAAAAAAAAGAAAAAAAAAAAAGATTTCAAAGCATGTTCGTGACAAAGTCCTTCATCAGGCAAAAAAGGTATTAGATATGCACCCAAATCAAATACTCCACCAAATATATGTACAAGTGTATGATTTTTAATATAATGACTATTTTCCAGTTGACCAGCTGTCTTACCTGCAACAGACTGACACCTCTCGGTATAAAGACAGTGATTAATATGTCCCTGTCCTTTTCTGACCTCCCTTGGAAATACCTTATTAGCTAATACCCAAACAACTGGAATGGGGGCTTGATCAAGCCTACCCAGTTCTACCTGTGGAGTTCTAAGCAGCATCCACCATAGTCACGCCCCACTGTAGAGAAAACAGACAGAGGCATGAGAGCTGAAGGCACTTACTGGCAAAAGACATGATGCCCCCGAAGCCCTCGGTGCTGTTGTTGGAGACAGTGGAGGTGGGAGAGCTCGCTCGAGAGTCTGACTCTGCGTCTGAGTCGCTTGCCAGTTTCAAGCTGTTGGGCCGCAGCAGCTTTTGAGCCCTTGAATGCACAGTGGCACCTATGAGCCCCAGGCAGGGGTACCTAGTCTCGGGAGTGTGGGCCCTATGCTACACTGCAGTCACTGCTCCCTTCCCACAATTTCTATATGCCTGGATCAAAGCACCACCTTGGGAAGGCAGGCCGCGAGGGCATTCAGACTTCTCTGACTTCCTGATTAACCCTCACCCGGGGTCCACTGTGATGAGATCCTTCAGTCACCCATCTAGAAGGAATCCCCAGGCTCTCACCGATTGCCATTGACATGTTGGCTGAATCGGGGAGTGTAACTTTCCCCCTGCTCATCATCATCTTCCTCAGGGGGAAAGCCACATTGGGGCTCGAAGTATGGATTGTCATAGGTTCGCCGGCGCACTGACCCCTCTCCAATTTCTGTCTGACGCCTGTCCGCGGTCGATTTGCCAATGCTGGGAGGCATGGTGGGGAGGGGCTTGGAAACGCCTACTGCTGTCTTATCGTCCACCTCCGTTGAGTCAGCAGGTTCCTAAAGGCCATATTAAATAAAAACTGGTCACCTGGTGCCCAGTGATACCTTCCTGTATTCTCAATTTGGCAGGACCAAGCCAGGCCTATCAGATTCCCATCTCCTATCCTAAGGGAACATGTGAGAAAAAAATTTCTATGACATCCCTGCTCTCTGTTCCCACAAACTATGCAAAGGGGATCTTAGCTAAGCCCTGAACAAAGCCCAACGAGTCCCTCTGGAATCAAAGCTACGTCTCCCAGGCTCTAAGCTATGGGACGTACAGAGACAAAGACAGGAAGACTATGAAGAGGCAAATTAACAGCTTCAGCCTAGCCTTCCTCATGGAGGTATGACCCACATAAGTAACAGTTCTCACTTATCCGCCCTTCCAAGTCCTCACGTACAGAATTAGCTCCATGGATGACGGTGCTGGGGCTGCTGCTGGCGGTAGTGCTGGAGCTGGAGCGCAGCGGGGGGTTTTCCTGAAGGTTCTCGCTGTCTGGGCCGGGTTCCTCCGATTCCTTCTGGTTCTGCAGCTCTGCAATCTCCACCTCACTGGCATCTCCCAGGGCTGCGTGTGTCAACGGATCCACATCTGCCAAAACCCAAGATGGCTGGTATAGATCATACCATCCCAGAGCCTCAAACCCTGCCCAGAGCTGGCCCATCTCCCCAGGTACGCTTACTAGGGGTATCACCGTTGATGTCACATTTCATCATTTCACTGACAAAGTCACCAAGGGAGGAGTAAGAAGAGCTGGAGTCATCATAATCCATGCTATCACTGCCACTGTGGAGTGAAGCGCATAAAAAAACCAACACAAAAATAAGAATAAAATAGAAAGAAGGGCCAGGAAAAGAACCAGCAATCAGCATTTGGAAAACTAAAAAGGGGGGCATTCTCATACACACATATACACACACTGTAATATTATTCAGCCATAAAAAAGAATGAAGTCTTGCCATTTGCAACGACAAGGATGAAGCTAGTTGAAGTGAAGTCAGAGAAAGGCAAATACCATATGATTTCACAAATATGTAGAATTTAAGAAACAAATCAATTGAACAAAGGAGAAAAAAGAGACAAACAAACCAAGAAAGAGGCTGTTAACAATATAGAGCAAACTGATGGCTACAGGAGGGGAGGTCAATGGGGGGAATGAATGAAATAAGTGATGGGATTAAAGAGCACACCCATCATGATGAGCACTGGCTGATGTGTAGAATTGTTGGATCGCTGTATTGTATACCTGACACTAATGTAACACTGTATGCTAACTATATTGGAATTAAAATTAAAAACTTAAAAAAAAGAGGAACACTCTTAAGGCCAGGGAATAAGAAAAAATAAGGAAGCCAACACAAAACAATCAACCAAAATATCATCAAAGCTTCAAACACTCAAACACTAACGTCTAAGTCCTATGAGATTCTGCCACGGTGCTCAGTAAGGACTAGCGAGAGCCTCTTGACCTTAAAAAGCGGTTTTGCTGCTGCTCACCTGTCATCAGTAGGGTCCGAGTCAGAGTCACGCTCTGGTGGCACACTCAGTGCCTCAGCCAGCTGGGAATTGCTATCATAGACTCGATAGTGGATAGGCTGCAGCTGATGAGCATACCACTTTGGCTTGTCACCAATCAGGGCTGGATCGAACATGTCTACCCATAGACAAAAAAAGAATAGAGTTAGCAACAAGGAGGGGAAAAAAAAAAAGAGCAAAACATAGAAGAAAGGTAGGGAAAAGTCTAAAGCGAAATAGGAACGGAAGGGGCAGATCAAAGATGAGAAAAGGAAAAAGCAAAGGGAAGAAAGAGACATCAGCAGGACCAAGAAGCAGGGGCAGGTGGACTCACTGTTGTGAATTCGCTGGAAGGCATAGTTGGTGGGGTTAAGGACCCATTCTCCAAAGTACTCCACAGCCTGAGTCCTGGCCAGCTTCTCAGCAAAAGGAGTCTGTCGGGGACGTGAGGCTAGAAAGGAGCCAGCTTGAAAAGCTACCACAGGCCGAGGGAAGAGGCGCAGGGTACGTGTGTGCATCTGAAAACCCTGCAGCACGTTGGGGGAGTTGAAGAAGCGGACCATGGCCACTCTGGGGAAGAAGGGGATGGTGAGATAATCGGAGTCCCACACCCTGCACTAGAAGGGTTCCTACGATCCCAGGTCTCAGGCCACCTCCCCAGGCCATCATTTCACAGGTTTCCAACATCAAAGGGGAAGGGCTCTTAAAGAATCCTCAATCTCTTTCTTCACTCAAGGTCTAAAATGGCCTGAGACTATGATGAATGACTTCTTCTTTGCTTTTACTAAGGTGACAAATACACCTAATGAGAGAGCAGAACCCAATCTAAGCACCTGTGATGGTCTAGTCGACTTGGTTGTACCTGGTTGCGACATCCACAGAATCCACATCGTTGCCGTAAATGAGTGGGTTGAACTCAGTGGAAGGTGTGGACTGCAGGTCGTTAGAAGGCCTTCCCAAGAGAAGGGGGATCTCTTGGCCTTCATGGAATTTCTCCAGATTGAGGATGGGCTGGGTGTTGAGACTCATGCTGGCAAGGGCCTGTAGAACAACAAGAACTCCCCTGTACAAGGCAGATTGCTGGGCAGCTGGCCAAGCTCATCTTCTAGGAAAGAGCCTTCATCTTTGAAGAATTAAATACTATACTTTAACCTTTAGAAGATAATCTGAATTATGTAGCTTTTCAGTTTAAGGTACATTGGTTCAAGGCAAACTGAGCAAATCTGAAGTCCAGGTCAGTAGTTTTTTAATTTATTTTAGCCATGAAATGTTGTTTTTCAATAACATGTTAAAATCTGTATGAAAATATAAACAACTGAGACACATAAAAGTAAAGCTTCTCTGAAGGATACAAGGAACCCAGAACCTCACATGCTCCGTGTTACTAGCCTAAATCAGCCCCCATGAGGCTCCATGGGGCAGTTTGAAAACCACTGATCTAGACCAGCAGTGCTTCTTAAATTTTCATGAGCATCAGAGTCATTGGGAATGTTGTTAAAAATGGAGATTTTCTGGTTCAATATATCTGGGGTGATTCTGCACTTTTAACAGCCGCAGGCAATGGTAATGCTACTGGTCCATGGACCACACTTCAAGTAGCAGGAGTTAATGAGCTCACAGGATTAATGAGCCCATGGATCTTAACTCCTACAAACATTTAAAGTACCATTTGTATATCAACCTCTCCATCTCATCAGTCATACTAAAGTAATCATCAAGAATGAAAATGCAGCAAAGGAGGACAGAGAACTTTCTCAACTTGCAATCCTCACAGACTCTGCAGTAACAAGACACCGTATTACATCAGCAGGGATAAGCAAGTCAGAGTGAGAGGGATGCTACAAAATGACCCGTTTATACCCAAACAGGTATCTAGAGGTACTGCTGAGCAACTAAGACAACATAGAGATTCCTGAAGACCCTGAGGATGACAACAAGGATTCCTAAAAGTAAATACGGAGCTATCTACTGGTAGTGCTACATAACACACACAACAGGGCAAAGGAACGGGGCCTTGTTATATTTTACCTTCAGGTACTGTGTTCAGCATGCAGAAGAGGAAGAAAAGCAATGAAAAGTGTATTTAAAAGATTAATCAAAGAGAGGAATTTTTGAAGACAGCATTTTTCAAGGACCTAGAGATCGATTCAAGAGGAAAATACAAAAGGATCCAGACTAGCCAAACAACTAGCTCTTTCCTTACAGGACTGAGAGAATGCTCTAGCCCAAAAAGAATGGCACATGTGACAAGAAACAGAAAGTGAAGACTTTTTTTTTTTTAATATATATAGTATTGTAAGTATTAGAGGGTGGGAGGTGTACAAGGAATTACAAGGAATCTAATAACCTTTTTGAGATTCATCCTGCCACCCGGAAATGGGATACACCTCTTCTTAAGCTCACCCAAGGCTAAGAAAATCTATTCCACTTGAGGTCTGACAGGAAACCGGCTCTCACAACAGCTAGAGCCTGCAGCCACCTTGGAGTAGCTATCACTCCTCTTCCTCTGCATGCTTCACCCACCTGCTTCAGATGCTTTTTCAGCTCCAACGATTCTGGTTCTGGCAGGATTGGTAGCACTTCGGCATTGGTGGGAGCATTCACCTGCACCAGAAAAAGGTAAAAGGCATGACCTTAGAATTGATTGCTCAGGAGTTACTCTTACGTAAGGGTAAGTAGCAGTTGTATACATGATACTTTCACATATACGTAACCACGTATATTATATATACGAATATATTACACATGCACATGTATTAGGTGTACACATATACACTGATGTGATATACCTGCACATCTGAAAAGAAGTATACCTCAGTGTTACTAGTGACTGTGTCTAGACAATACGACTGTGGTTTTTATTTATTTATTTTTCCAAAGTTTATTTTGAGAGAGCGAGTGTGCGTGCACTGGGGGGGGGGGGGGGGGGGG